>NW_025960240.1:0-47835 GCF_023159225.1 Perognathus longimembris pacificus
GCTTAATGTCCACGAGCCGAGGGCTGCGTACTTGCACTTCCCAAATGTGATGGAAGTTGATGACAGATCTGTTATATTTAACATGAGTCTTCCAACAATGAGCATGTTAGTCAGTGTTTCATAATGACAGGGACAATGTACAAGTCCTTGTCTGAAAACATGATTATGAAAATATTCCTGAAAATTCAGTTGCTGACATTATAGGGTTGGCAATTTTCACTGTATGGGATGATCTCACAGAAAGAGCTAAAGCTGGCACAAGGAATTCCTGTGACACTATATCTGCAGGAAGGGAAGCTACAGATAAAAGCACAATACTTTGATGTTGTCATCTCACAAGTGGATGCGAGTATAAAATGGATAAACTGTAGATATCCTACAATGCTGCAACTCATCTTCTGTGAAATTATCTGCCATTTTTTTTCTATTTCAATTAACTTAGAGAAGTGAAGAAATAAATTGTTTCAGATGGAAACCTGTGAGATAATGTGCATGATTTCATTTTCATTTCTCATCTATTTACTAATGGACTCTTCAATACTGCATACAGAATAATGAGCCCCAAGCCTTGAGGTAAAAAGCAGTGCAAGTGTAAACATAGGGTCCTATTCCAGCCATAGCAACTGCAGGCCATTCTTTTATTTATTTATTTATTTATTTTTTGCCAGTCCTGGGCCTTGGACTCAAGGCCTGAGCACTGTCCCTGGCTTCTTCCCGCTCAAGGCTAGCACTCTGCCACTTGAGCTACAGTGCCGCTTCTGGCTGTTTCTGTATATGTGGTGCTGGGGAATCGAACCTAGGGCCTCCTGTATCCGAGGCCGGCTCTCTTGCCACTAGGCTATATCCCCAGCCCCACAAGCGTTTCTTGGATATAATAAAACCTAGGTTTTCATTGTGATAGGTCCTGAGCACTGAAAATGACATATTATTACAATTCCACAGTTACAGCAGGCTGAGAAATAAGAACTGCTGTTGAAATGTAGAAGCTACTTGACAGCCATGAGTGAATGTGGGGTGTTTAGTCTCCCAAGCTCTCGTGTACTGCGGAGAGTTGGGAAAAAATGCCCCTCCCTGATGAGCCAAGAAGAGGAAAAGAGGGCAGACAGACTTCTATCCCAGCCCCACTTTCCTCAGAGGACAAACAGACAGTCTGGGAACCAAGTCAATGCTAAGACTCATTTAATGGTAGAAAGAGCTGCACTTTTAAATGGGTGGGAGGGCGGCGGAAGGGGAGGAGTAGAATCGCCTATTAATGATACAAAGCACCTGGGGCGGGAGTGGCCCACAAGTAATGATTTGCAGGTCCTTTACCTAAAAGCTCACCTACACACAACCACAAACAAGCAGAAATACACACACATTCACACCCCTAGATCAACAAGATCTCCCAAATCCACATGCATAGATAGTGGAACTATGACATCCCATTGAACAGAGGGAGACTTAGCCTCAGCAAGGATTTCTGACACCCTTTCCTGGAACTCCTGGGGTCCAGTTGAGGAAAACTCACCTACACACAACCACAAACAAGCAGAAATACACACACATTCACTCCGCTAGTTCAACAAGATCTCCCAAATCCAAAAGCATAGACAGTGGAACTATGACATCCCATTGAACAGAGGGAGACTTAGCCTCAGCAAGGATTTCTGACACCCTTTCCTGGAACTCCTGGGGTCCAGTTGAGGAAAACTCCTCCTAAGGGTTTCCTCTGTTTGTTGGCCAATCTTAAGCACTTTGTCATGAGATTCTCCTTCCCTGATTAGAAAACTCTTGGATTGTATTGTTCCTCCAACTACTCATGAGATATGCTTTCACAATCTTAGGCATTCAATTGAATTTTGGGGGAAGCCGATTAGAGTTTTATATTTGCTAATCTGATCCGGTGTTGTAGTGATATCCATGATATGAACAGAGTGGCAAATTTTCTGAATTGTTCTTGCAATTGATTGATTAATTGATCTCTAACCCCATATACCCCTGACATCCCAAAAATAAAGCACATGCCTTCTTCTCAAAAAACCACGTCTCCCATATCCTTTCTTCATTGCAGTTACCATTTGTCCCACATCTGTCCCCCAACGTGGGACATGGCATTTGATCCAAAGGAGATCCAGGAAACTACGTTGTGAACTCTCAAGGGGAACTAAGGGACATTTTTAATCACAAGAGATAGCGAATCTGTGTAGCGAGCTCTCCAGAAGAACTGAAAACATTATGGGGATATGGGACAAGCTTAAGGTGCTTCTTTGTCTAATCTTATCCACCAGGTTCTGAAACGTAAATGGGCTATGATCTCAGCATTCGGAAATACATGAGTGCATGCAGGAGGTAAGGGAGTATAATCTTTTATTCCCAGAGGAAACGATTTTAGAAGATTAGAGGAGGATTTTAGACTTAGAAGCCTGGAAGCGAGTAAAGAGTAATGCAGAGAATGGCATATGGTGTGGTGACAATGTTCCAGCTCCATTGAGGTCTATTTGGGCCTTAATGCATGCAGCTCTCCATATGATTTCTCACAATGCTGTCATAACATCAGCTGCTGAACTAGTGGCTAATATGGGGAAAGCAAGGAATACTTATAATCTTCAAGAGGTGGCAAAACCTCGAAGTGGACCACAGGTAACAGTTCAAACTATACCTGAGCAATCTCCTGTCAGATCTGTTACAAAAAAATTTAAACATTCTTCGGCGTCTGTATATGATCCTTCAGAGAATGACGCTAATTTAGGCAGTTCAGCAGCACAGGTGGGAGCTCTACATAGGTTATTGAGTCCTGCAGGTCCCATCAGGAAGTAGAAAGTGACAAACAATAGATTTCCTCCTCAGGGCCCCTTGACATTTCTTATTGTAATTCATATGATTCTGTTTCCCTCACTTGTTTTCTTGCTCTTCCTGTCATTCAACCCTGTCCAATGGGAGGTGTAGCTCAGCCCCCTCATGATGTATATTGACCTGATTCACTTAAATTAGGAAAGTTGTAATACGGGCTCATAGATGGCTCTGTTCCAGTGAAGTGAGTTTCCATATCATCTTTTCTTGACAACCAGTCACTAGCAGGGGAGCTGCCGCATCACTTTGAGTTTTATTTCTTAGGTCCCTTACATTTAGTACTAACAGACAAATAGCCTCGCCATTCATCTAAATGACCATATTTACCGACCTTGAGGCATCACATATAACTCATTTTCCTTAAGAGAGAATAGAAAATTTCTTACTAGAGTCACGATATTTTAAGTTGGCTTTGGGAACTTATTGAACACCCCCAAGACTGAGATGGGGACCCCGTGACCCAGAGTCTTACAGATTCAACTTTTGCATAAGTCTGTTATAAAACCCTCTACTAGTTAGTGCTTTGTGTTTTATGTACTGACTGAAACAGGTCAGTGAGTGTTGGGTAAGTGATGTGGTGACTTGGACACAAGTATACACCTTAACTGGAAAAAGTTCAAGAGTTCATCCCTTCTTTTGGTCACTGGAGGGTCAGGTTTTGTCTCTGTGGGCACTGTCATTAAACTTGTCTCATGGTTTTGTTGTTTCTTACTGTCTATTTGGGGGCGGTAGATTTTCTCTAACTCTTTCCATTATCAAGCAAGTCTTCTGTGTTCCTTGAAGGCATTGCCAGTTGGTCTCAGCAGGGTGTCTTCTGGAGGATAGAAATATCCAGAGGGGAGGATCACCATGAGATGTTTCAGGGCACAGTGTTCTTTCTGTCACTCTGGAGTCAACTTGTCAATGCCTGTCTTGCATTCCGTAGAAGATATTTTTGTGAATTATTTAGAAATACACTTAGAAACCTAATGACCTGGTGCAGCTCAAAAATAATATTTTCTATAGTAGAAACTGAGTTTCATTTTTTCCTATTGGAAATGACACTACAGCATTGTTTGTCAGATCAATTATATTGAATATCTGATATCAGTGTACTAAGTAGTGTCCAAGTAGAGGCACAGATTTATTAATTCCCTATGAATTTTATGAATTTCCTTGCTTCCCACCAGATATCCTTTCTTTTTCATCTGACCTGTCCATGCTTTCATATTGCCTTGCTTCTATCTCCAACCCAAGTCTCCCTTGCTCTCATCTTTCCTTCCTTTCTGCAATCATTCCTTCCTGCTACCATTTCTTCCTTCCTTATCTCCCTTCATCTCTCTCCTTCCCCAGGCTTACCTTCAGATCCTCTTCCTCCATACTTCCTCCATTAACTCTGTCCCAGCCACTGTCCATAGAAACCACAATCCACCTCTCCCTGCCTCCTTCCTGCCTACATTCCTTCCGTCATTGCCACCTTCCCTCTTGTCTTCCTTGGCTTCATCACCCCGCTCTTTTCTTTCTATCATTCCTTCCTTCCCTCTCTTCTTACCTTCCATAACTTTCCTTCCTATTTTTACCTTACTTAGCTCTTGATTTATGGTACATTACCTTTTATCTTTTTTTTCTCCTTTTTTCTTCACCATTATGAACACTGTGGCAACTTGCTACTACTAATCTGTTGTGGAGCACTCTTTTCCCATGTCGCAAAAGGACATACTCATGTCTAAGATATACTTTGGTCATTGTGCACATCCTGTTTTATATAGGTTACCCAACACAACCAGGATAAGGACAACTTGATCATCATTGTGCTAGACATGCATATATGTAGAGGCCAGCTTTATGAACACTGGAGCTAGAAGTAACCAAGGTACCTAGAAGGGACTGGATAGAAATAGGGAAATTGCCAATCGTTCACCCATGACTTGCCTAAGTTTCATAGCCTTTAGAATACCCCAAGGTCACATTAAGATTGAAGCACATGTTTGTTTGTTGATCTCTTTCACTAAGGTACAAGTACTGGAGGAATTGGCTCATTTGTGGCCCAAGCTTGTGAGTCATTTGCACGTGAAAATAACCTATTATATGTGCATTAGACCTATATTTCAACCAGCGTTCAATGGGCAATATTGCTAACCTCTTAGATAAATGGATGGAAATGCCTTGAGAAGATTGGGTTTTTACAGCCCAAGAGGTAGTCTCAACATATTGATGTCTGAAAATATGAGAAGAAGCCATCCCCGGGCCATTCCCATTTCATGTTTTGAACCCAAAAATTGTCGGAAGACCAAAAACTCCTTTCTCCCCTTGTGTTTGTAGTTGCTGAGTCACCGACAAAAATTAAAGGAACCAGCATAAGCTGCCAGGATAGAGACAACACTAGCCGGCACTGAAGCCATGATTTTATTTCTCCATTAGTGTCCTGATCTATCACTCCTGGAATAATACATAAGCCCCTCAGTGCAGAGCAGCTGTAACCTAACAATTAGCCAACAGATTCCCTTGGAAGAGGGCCAAGAACTCCTGGATGGAGGGCCTGAAATCCCATTTCCGAAGTCAGTACTGTGCAGGTAGAAGACAGAGATCCAGTCCTGAACTTCCTCAGAGGAAGTTGCTCAGAGGAGACTTGAACCTGATTGTGGCAGCAGGTTGTTGGGGGATAGGCTTGAGGTTGGGGGCAGGATGGAGCCGCCCGAAATTTTTTTGTGGGGCCAGGTGCTGGCTCCTCTGCCAGTTTTCTGAAATCTGGTGGCCACAGTCATTCAAAGTAGATCTGAAATTTGTAACACAATGCTTCCCGTTTTTACAATGGGGACAAATTTCACTCATAGTTCTTCTCCTTTTCTGATTAGGTCAGTGAGCCATTAAGTGGTCCATTTGTCTTCAGGAAAAACAGATGCCGGGAATCCCAGCAGTACATAGATGTCCCCGTCGCCTTCTCCCCATACAGTGCATGTGTAAGAACTCTGTCACAGTCAGCCCTTGGAGCCCTGCAGCCAGCGTGAGGCCCTGAACATAGGATGGCCCAATGTCTGCACAAAGTCGAATATAGTCATTTATTCCTCCTTTTTTCTTAGAAGGCCTGACGGCTGCTTGGCAATTTGGGCATAAAGTTTTAGTAGCCCAGGTTTCAAGAATGACTTCAGTGTGCTGGAATATGGCCTATTGGCAAGTGTGCTTGCCTCATATACATGAAGCCCTGGGTTCTGTTCTCCAGCACCACATATATAGAAAATGGCCAGAAGTGGCGCTGTGGCTCAAGTAGCAGAGTGCTATCTTAGAGCAAAAAAAGCCAGGGACAGTGCTCAGGCCCTAAGTTGAAGACCCGGATTGGCCAATGAATAAATAAATAGATAAGAATGACTTGAGTAAACGGCACTGTAGGGCAATATTGAACACAAGCATTCTTTAGAATCTCTTATTGGTTGAAATGGCAAAGCCTGATGAACCCTTTTGTTATCTTCATCCTGCCTGTCAGGGAATAAATGAAAACCAGGAATGTCCTCCCTTCTTGAGCAGCCTGAGCCAAGGAAGTGTGCCACGCTTACGGCTAGGAGGGCCAGGAGCCTTTACCAGCACACGCTGAGATGGTACTAGCTGTGTTACTCTATCAGGCGGAGGTTGTGGTGGGAAAGGATCAAAGACCGCCAGGATTCTGGGCAGAGCCCACAAGTCTCTCCCTTTACAGGAGATTGCTGTTTTGGATGATATTGTGATTCCAAAATTTTCTCCACATGGGTCAATCTGTCTTTACTAGGCTCATTACATAATTTTTTCTCAGTGTCTGAGCCATCTTAGTCTTCTTTTATCTAGCCCAAGTGGGTTGAGATGTTTTTTAATTTTCTCAGCTCTTCCCATACAGCTGCATGAGCTTGGGGTTGGGTGATGCTCATCAAGTCCCTGTTCAGTTTCTCTGATCGACTGTTTGAACCTAATCCGTTCATGTCTACAATGGCATTATTTGTAACGGATTGAGATTACGACCATAACCTACTTCATGCCACACTACTTCCTCTTTTGTTCTTGTTTATTTTATTTTTTCCGTTATTGTCAGAGTGATGGACCGAAGGATTAGAGGTTCATAAGTGAGTCAGTAACTATATATCTCGTTCATCATTTTCCTCCTCCAACACCCCCTTTCCAACTCCTTTGTCTCTTTCCCCCTGAGAAATTGTAGAATTGGTTTACACAAATGTTTGTGTAAATTTTGCTTTTGGAGGCATTTGTACTTTTAACCTTTTGCCCTTGATTTCTGCATAACCTGTCCCTTTACTAGTGTTTATACAAGAATCAAATTATTTACTCTTTTCTTTCACTAATTTGTGGGGCAACTGTATATACAAGTTTGTCTGACCAGATGAATTTAGCCAAGCTAATATTTATTGAATGGTTCCAGTAATATAATGAATTATGTACTTCCCAACCACAACACTGCAAGGGGATCACCAGTACCCAAGGTGTGTACAATTATGTTTGGAGACTGTGTAAACGAATCAAGGAACCCTTCCCTTGAGATTTCCTTTTTCATTTTAGCTCAATATTTTTCAACCATGAACTATCTATTATGATCTCTAAATTGTTTTCCTAAAATCAACATCTTTTCCCACTGCACATATAGGTCCCCTTGTAAAGGAAGGAGAGATTCAGGACTCCTCTGTACCTAGGGATGATTTTAAGTATGGTGTCTTCATAGCTCTCAAGTGGTTGTTGAGAAAGAAATTGTTAGGAGCCCAAACTAAATGTCTACAACAGAACACAGTCATCTCCTTTGAAGTATCCATTTAGTAGTGCTTTCATTCCAACATCATTGGATCAAACAAAACCAGTGCCTAGTCATACTGTTACTTAGATTTTACTTTGCAATACTCAAGATGGAGTGAACGAGAGGGTTATTATGTCATCCCCATCAAACCAGTTCACTATAGGAAAAATTAACACCAGAAATCATAATGGAGTTTTCCTTTAGACAGAAAAGAGGAGATACAGCTTCTCCCCCCATTTGTACATGTCAACCACATATGGTTCCATCCTTGATAATGGACTCTAAGAGTATCACTGGCTGCAATTGTACTATTGCAAAAATGACGCAAATGGGGAGGGCTGGAGGGAAAAGCAGAGGACATGAAATGTGTCACAGTTGGCATTTCCTTATCCCAACATTGGTGTAAACGCTATTGGGTGTCCATTACCCACCATACAAGACAAAGAAATAGAGTTCCATGTAAATTTTAATTGATGTGCCTGTCTTGTGGTTCCCTGCACTGGTCGAGAATATTTTACACACCACTATTGAAGAAAAAATATGTGACTTTTTTGTAACTTGGTGCACATTGATTTTACAATATATAAAGTCACTTTGTGTTGTATTTCTTCTGTCCCTGACTTTTAGTAGTCACAGACATATTTCCTAGCGTTTCATGTAAATGACCAACTTTACCGACCTTGAGATATTCCATATAAATCATTTCCCTTAGAAGAGGAGAGAAAAATCTTACTAGAGTCACTTTATTTTAGGCTGGCTTTGGGAATTTAGGGAACTCCCTCCAAGACTGTGATGGGGACCCCGTGACCCAGAGATTTCCCAGCGTCAACTTTTGCATAAGTCTTTGACAAATCCTCTAGTGGTGTTTGGTTTGTGTTTCATGCACTGACCTAAAATGGTCAGTGAGTGCTGGGTTGGTGACATGGTGACTTGGACACAAGTTTACACCCCTGCTTGAAAAAGAGGCAAGATGTCATCCCTTCTTTTGGGACCTCGTGGGTCAGGTTTTGTCTCGGTAGGCATTCTGTCATTACACTTGTCTCTTGGTTTTGTTGTTTCCTACTGTCTATTTCAGGGACTTAGATTGTCTCTAACTCTTCCTAATATCAACAGGTCATCTGTGTTCCTTGAAGGCACTGCCAGATGGCCTCATCAGGGTGTCATCTGGAGCATAGAGATATCCAGAGTGGAACATCCTTAGGAGATGATACTGGGCACAGTGTTCTTTCTGTCACTCTGGCAGTCAACTTGTCAATGCCAGTCTTGCATTCCGTAGAAGAATATTGTTGAGCCTTACTTAGAAATTCACTTAGAAATCTCATGACCCTGTGCAGCGGATGAATAACATTTTCTATAGTACAAACTGAGTTTCATTTTTACCTATTTGAACTGACACTACAGATTTTTATGTCAAGCAAACGATACTGAATATTTGATATCAATGTACTAAGTAGTGTCCAAGTAAAAACACAGATTTATAAATATAAAATGTATTTTTATGATTTTCCTTGCTTCCCATGAAGTACCAATTCCTTTTCATCTTCCCTCTCACTGCTTTCATGGTTCCTTACTCCTATGTCCCACCCAGTCTCCCTTGTTCTCATCCTTCCTTTCTGCTTTCATTCCTTCCTGATTTCTTTTCTTCCCTCCTTATCTCTGTTTGTCACTCTCTCCTTCCCCAGGATTCCTTTTGGATCCTTCTTTCTCCTACTTCCACCTATAACTCCATCCCTCACACTGTTGATACAAACCACAATCCATCTGTCCCTGCCTCCTTGCCTGCCTGCATTCCTTCCCTCCTTGCTACCTTCTCTCCTGTCTTCTTTCCTGAATTCTTGTCTTCCTGTGCTTCATCACTCCATCCCTTTTCTTTATATCATTCATTGCTTCCCTCTCCTTTCTCTAGTTCCACAACTTTCCTTCTTACTTGGTACCTTCCTTAGCTCCGGATTTTTGGTATATTACCTCTTATCTTTTTTAATCTTTTTTTCATCATCATTGGGAACACTGTGGCTACTTGCTACTACGATTCTGTTGTAGAGTATGCTGTTGCCATGTGGCAAAAAGGACATACTCATGTCTAATATGCTTTGGTCATTATGCACTTCCTGTTTAATATTGGTAACCCAAGACGACCAGGATGAGGACAAATTGATCATCATTGTGCAACACATGCATGCATGTAGATGCCAGTTATATGAATAGTGGATCTGGAAGTAAACAAGGCTCTTGAGGGGAATGGATAGAAATGGGAAAATGGCCAATTGTTCACCCATGTTTGCCTAAGTTTCATATATCCTTTGGAACACGTCTTGGTCA
The DNA here is from genome assembly GCF_023159225.1 of Perognathus longimembris pacificus. Classification (NCBI taxonomy): domain Eukaryota; kingdom Metazoa; phylum Chordata; class Mammalia; order Rodentia; family Heteromyidae; genus Perognathus; species Perognathus longimembris. The sequence continues at coordinate 9,896 of NW_025960240.1, forward strand.
GTTTCAAATTGAAGCACATGTTTGTTTGTTGATCTCTTTCACTAAGGTAGGTGTGACTGGAGTAACTAGCTCATTGTCGCCCCGGGTAGTGAGTCATTTCCATTTGAATATAACCCATTATTTATGCTATAGTTTAATTTGAACTAATGGTCAATTGGCAATGATGCTAACCTCTTAGATAAATGCATGGAAATGCCTTAGAAGTTTGGGTTTTTACAGCCCAAGTGGTAGTCTCAACATATGAAGTCTGAAAACATGAGATGAAGCGCATCCCACTGTTGAAATAAAGCAACATTTTAGTTTTATTTGCTATTAGCCTATAAGAAACAATACAGTTGAATGACCCTTCATTGCTTGAATAAGCTGGGCAGAGTCTTTATTCATTATAACAATACACATCGAAATTAATTTTCCTCCCAACTCTGGCACTGGCTTGGGATATTACTCTCTTTCTGTTCCTTGTAAACTGGTGCTATTATATGATGATATTTTGAAAATGCTGCGGCAGATATTTCGCGTGTGGTGGCATCGGAGCACCGTTGATTGGATGCTGTCACTAGCATGCTTGAATGTGGCAATTCGTAGGCCATAAAATAAGAATATCCAATTGGAATAGCTGAAGTTGGCATCATCTCTCTGAAATTATCGTTTGATAATCGATGTGATTTTTGATATTGAGAATTATAACTTTTATCAAAATTCAAAAAGCAGTCATGTGCCTGGAGGTAGCTGTTGTTTGACAGCATTTGAAGTGTGGTCAAATGACTAGACATGGCTCCCTGATCCATAAACTTTTTGTGTGAATGTCTGACAGAAGAATCTCTGGCAGGATTGTCATTTTTGAGTAAAGGTGCTGCAGTTGACAGCATGTGCGTGCCAGATGGCTGGGGTCTATGAGACAGCAGTGAACATGGTGATGTTGAAAGGATTCCTTCAGTACTAGTGTCAGAGACTAAATCTGTTTTGGGATTACTGGCATTACCCTCATGTCCCAGGTGCAGTGGTTCATCCAGCTGCACAGGCAATGATTCACTTGTTACAGAAAACTTTTTAATCCTGACTTTTCGTCTTATTCTTGCTAACAGTTCAGGACATCCTTGTTTGAAATTTGGATTCTGGTAGCACAGAAACTAAAACAAAAGGAGAAAGTTACTTGGAGACATTTGAAGCAGAGAGACTCAGAGCCAAACCTAGCCAAAGGAGATGAATTACTATTTACTCTCAATGGCAAAGGAGTCAATTGACGCATAAATACTTTAACTATATGCAGGGCTTAGTAGAAGAGAAACAGATAAATACAACAATGTTCTGAACCAATTGGATCTGCGACGTTGAACACAGAGAATCTGTTATGTGGTTTTGTACACAGTCCAAAGGTGTAATTCTAATTGGCTAGCGATATTTTTGTAAATTCTAATGGTGAAGTCAAAAATTTGTCCTTTACGAAGTGAACCTTTCTTTCCGTTACATTTTGTTTGGCCAGTCCTGGGCCTGGGACTCAGGGTCTAAGCACCGTGCCTGTCTTCTTCCCGCTCAAGGCTAGCACTCTGCCACCTGAGCCACAGCGACCCCTCTAGCCATTTTCCACATATATGTGGTGCTGGGGAATTGAACTGAGAGCTTCTTGTATAGGAGGCAAGCCCTCTTTTCATAGGCCATATTCCAGCCCTTTCCGTTACATTTGAAAGTAATTTGAGCTTTGGTATTTCTCTAGTTCACTGATAGAAGAAACAGGTGTACCAAGAGAGGTATGCATAGCTATGTAAGGGGAAAAGAAATTGAAATTACCTTCCTTAAAGACGAGCCTTCCTCTTCCTCAGTGAAGAAGTCAAGCAGAGAAGCAGAACGATCAAATTGGTGATGAAGTTTACTGAACCCGTACAGATTCAGCTGTCGAATTACACTTTTCATGCTGTTCGTTTCAAATATCTTGAAAGGATATTTCCGTCCCAAAATTTCTTCTTTAAATAGATCTTCATTAATCACAACAGAAGTTCCCTCCTCACCCCACCAAATTGACTTGAATTTGTCACTTTCTACTATTGTCCAAAGCTTTCTGGGAAAAGTCAGGGAAAGAAAATCAGGGTCTGGAACGGATTCCAAGTCACAAACCTGGGATGGTAGTCCTTGACCCAAGATGCCTGACACAAAGCTTGAAAAGCCAATTCCTCAACCACAGACCTTAATGCCGCCTCCTCTGCGAGTGAGGGTTCCCACCAGGAGGGGTAGGTTGGAGGTCTCTGAACCTGTACAGCTCTGTTGGAACGTATTAGGCACATTTGAAAAATGTTCCTTCATGTCAGTTTCCTGCATGTTCAAGTCCTCATCCCATCTGCAGAGTAGGGTACACTGCAGCTTAAGGAGTCCTAGAGGGTAGCTATGTCTGCTCAAGTAGGTCTAGCACACAGCTAGACCATAATGAGCATTCTGTGACATCACAAAAACGTCTTTGGTCTCCTACCATGTGCTAGGTAACCAGTCAGAAGCTTTCCTAGAAACTCTGATGCTATCCTTTTATCCTAAATTGGAGACTGAATTTTCCTCTGCGGATAATGTGTGTACCTATGAGTCCCAATAGAATCCTGCACATTGACATGGGAATCAATCAGCTGGTCAGACTCTGCTACGCCTAAAAGTTATTTTTTGGCATTCACTGCCTCTTGCCTTTCTAGCTTAATGTCCAGAGCCGAGGGCCTGCGTACTTGCACTTCCCAAATGTGATGGAAGTTGATGACAGATCTGTTATATTAACATGAGTCTTCCAACAATGAGCATGTTAGTCAGTGTTTCATAATGACAGGGACAATGTACAAGTCCTGTCTGAAAACATGATTATGAAAATATTCCTGAAAATTCAGTTGCTGACATTATTAGGGTTGGCAATTTTCACTGTATGGGATGATCTCACAGAAAGAGCTAAAGCTGGCACAAGGAATTCCTGTGACACTATATCTGCAAGAAGGGAAGCTACAGATAAAAGCACAATACTTTGATGTTGTCATCTCACAAGTGGATGCGAGTATAAAATGGATAAACTGTAGATATCCTACAATGCTGCAACTCATCTTCTGTGAAATTATCTGCCATTTTTTTTTTCTATTTCAATTAACTTAGAGAAGTGAAGAAATAAAATTGTTTCAGATGGAAACCTGTGAGATAATGTGCATGATTTCATTTTCATTTCTCATCTATTTACTAATGGACTCTTCAATACTGCATACAGAATAATGAGCCCCAAGCCTTGAGGTAAAAAGCAGTGCAAGTGTAAACATAGGGTCCTATTCCAGCCATAGCAACTGCAAGCCATTCTTTTATTTATTTATTTATTTATTTTTTGCCAGTCCTGGGCCTTGGACTTGAGGCCTGAGCACTGTCCCTGGCTTCTTCCCGCTCAAGGCTAGCACTCTGCCACTTGAGCTACAGTGCCGCTTCTGCTGTTTTCTGTATATGTGGTGCTGGGGAATCGAACCTAGGGCCTCCTGTATCCGAGGCCGGCTCTCTTGCCACTAGGCTATATCCCCAGCCCCACAAGCGTTTCTTGGATATAATAAAACCTAGGTTTTCATTGTGATAGGTCCTGAGCACTGAAAATGACATATTATTACAATTCCACAGTTACAGCAGGCTGAGAAATAAGAACTGCTGTTGAAATGTAGAAGCTACTTGACAGCCATGAGTGAATGTGGGGGTGTTTAGTCTCCCAAGCTCTCGTGTACTGCGGAGAGTTGGGAAAAATGCCCCTCCCTGATGAGCCAAGAAGAGGAAAAGAGGGCAGACAGACTTCTATCCCAGCCCCACTTTCCTCAGAGGACAAACAGACAGTCTGGGAACCAAGTCAATGCTAAGACTCATTTAATGGTAGAAAGAGCTGCACTTTTAAATGGGTGGGAGGGCGGCGGAAGGGGAGGAGTAGAATCGCCTATTAATGATACAAAGCACCTGGGGCGGGAGTGGCCCACAAGTAATGATTTGCAGGTCCTTTACCTAAAAGCTCACCTACACACAACCACAAACAAGCAGAAATACACACACATTCACACCCCTAGATCAACAAGATCTCCCAAATCCACATGCATAGATAGTGGAACTATGACATCCCATTGAACAGAGGGAGACTTAGCCTCAGCAAGGATTTCTGACACCCTTTCCTGGAACTCCTGGGGTCCAGTTGAGGAAAACTCACCTACACACAACCACAAACAAGCAGAAATACACACACATTCACTCCGCTAGTTCAACAAGATCTCCCAAATCCAAAAGCATAGACAGTGGAACTATGACATCCCATTGAACAGAGGGAGACTTAGCCTCAGCAAGGATTTCTGACACCCTTTCCTGGAACTCCTGGGGTCCAGTTGAGGAAAACTCCTCCTAAGGGTTTCCTCTGTTTGTTGGCCAATCTTAAGCACTTTGTCATGAGATTCTCCTTCCCTGATTAGAAAACTCTTGGATTGTATTGTTCCTCCAACTACTCATGAGATATGCTTTCACAATCTTAGGCATTCAATTGAATTTTGGGGAAGCCGATTAGAGTTTTATATTTGCTAATCTGATCCGGTGTTGTAGTGATATCCATGATATGAACAGAGTGGCAAATTTTTCTGAATTGTTCTTGCAATTGATTGATTAATTGATCTCTAACCCCATATACCCCTGACATCCCAAAAATAAAGCACATGCCTTCTTCTCAAAAAACCACGTCTCCCATATCCTTTCTTCATTGCAGTTACCATTTGTCCCACATCTGTCCCCCAACGTGGGACATGGCATTTGATCCAAAGGAGATCCAGGAAACTACGTTGTGAACTCTCAAGGGGAACTAAGGGACATTTTTAATCACAAGAGATAGCGAATCTGTGTAGCGAGCTCTCCAGAAGAACTGAAAACATTATGGGGATATGGGACAAGCTTAAGGTGCTTCTTTGTCTAATCTTATCCACCAGGTTAAGAAACGTAAATGGGCTATGATCTCGCATTCGGAAATACATGAGTGCATGCAGGAGGTAAGGGAGTATAATCTTTTATTCCCAGAGGAAACGATTTTAGAAGATTAGAGGAGGATTTTAGACTTAGAAGCCTGGAAGCGAGTAAAGAGTAATGCAGAAATGGCATATGGTGTGGTGACAATGTTCCAGCTCCATTGAGGTCTATTTGGGCCTTAATGCATGCAGCTCTCCATATGATTTCTCACAATGCTGTCATAACATCAGCTGCTGAACTAGTGGCTAATATGGGGAAAGCAAGGAATACTTATAATCTTCAAGAGGTGGCAAAACCTCGAAGTGGACCACAGGTAACAGTTCAAACTATACCTGAGCAATCTCCTGTCAGATCTGTTACAAAAAATTTAAACATTCTTCGGCGTCTGTATATGATCCCTCAGAGAATGACGCTAATTTAGGCAGTTCAGCAGCACAGTGGGAGCTCTACATAGGTTATTGAGTCCTGCAGTCCCATCAGGAAGTAGAAAGTGACAAACAATAGATTTCCTCCTCAGGGCCCCTTGACATTTCTTATTGTAATTCATATGATTCTGTTTCCCTCACTTGTTTTCTTGCTCTTCCTGTCATTCAACCCTGTCCAATGGGAGGTGTAGCTCAGCCCCCTCATGATGTATATTGACCTGATTCACTTAAATTAGGAAAGTTGTAATACGGGCTCATAGATGGCTCTGTTCCAGTGAAGTGAGTTTCCATATCATCTTTTCTTGACAACCAGTCACTAGCAGGGGAGCTGCCGCATCACTTTGAGTTTTATTTCTTAGGTCCCTTACATTTAGTACTAACAGACAAATAGCCTCGCCATTCATCTAAATGACCATATTTACCGACCTTGAGGCATCACATATAACTCATTTTCCTTAAGAGAGAATAGAAAATTCTTACTAGAGTCACGATATTTTAAGTTGGCTTTGGGAACTTATTGAACACCCCCAAGACTGAGATGGGGACCCCGTGACCCAGAGTCTTACAGATTCAACTTTTGCATAAGTCTGTTATAAAACCCTCTACTAGTTAGTGCTTTGTGTTTTATGTACTGACTGAAACAGGTCAGTGAGTGTTGGGTAGGTGATGTGGTGACTTGGACACAAGTATACACCCTTAACTGGAAAAAGTTCAAGAGTTCATCCCTTCTTTTGGTCACTGGAGGGTCAGGTTTTGTCTCTGTGGGCACTGTCATTAAACTTGTCTCATGGTTTTGTTGTTTCTTACTGTCTATTTGGGGGCGGTAGATTTTCTCTAACTCTTTCCATTATCAAGCAAGTCTTCTGTGTTCCTTGAAGGCATTGCCAGTTGGTCTCAGCAGGATGTCTTCTGGAGGATAGAAATATCCAGAGGGAGGATCACCATGAGATGTTTCAGGGCACAGTGTTCTTTCTGTCACTCTGGGAGTCAACTTGTCAATGCCTGTCTTGCATTCGTAGAAGATATTTTTGTGAATTATTTAGAAATACACTTAAGAAAGAACCTAATGACCTGGTGCAGCTCAAAAATAATATTTTCTATAGTAGAAACTGAGTTTCATTTTTTCCTATTGGAAATGACACTACAGCATTGTTTGTCAGATCAATTATATTGAATATCTGATATCAGTGTACTAAGTAGTGTCCAAGTAGAGGCACAGATTTATTAATTCCCTATGAATTTTTATGAATTTCCTTGCTTCCCACCAGATATCCTTTCTTTTTCATCTGACCTGTCCATGCTTTCATATTGCCTTGCTTCTATCTCCAACCCAAGTCTCCCTTGCTCTCATCTTTCCTTCCTTTCTGCAATCATTCCTTCCTGCTACCTTTTCTTCCTTCCTTATCTCCCTTCATCTCTCTCCTTCCCCAGGCTTACCTTCAGATCCTCTTCCTCCATACTTCCTCCATTATCTCTGTCCCAGCCACTGTCCATAGAAACCACAATCCACCTCTCCCTGCCTCCTTCCCTGCCTACATTCCTTCCGTCATTGCCACCTTCCCTCTTGTCTTCCTTGGCTCATCACCCCGCTCTTTTCTTTCTATCATTCCTTCCTTCCCTCTCTTTCTTACCTTCCATACTTTCCTTCCCTCTTTTTACCTTACTTAGCTCTTGATTTATGGTACATTACCTTTTATCTTTTTTTTCTCCTTTTTTCTTCACCATTATGAACACTGTGGCAACTTGCTACTACTAATCTGTTGTGGAGCACTCTTTTCCCATATCGCAAAAAGGACATACTCATGTCTAAGATATACTTTGGTCATTGTGCACATCCTGTTTTATATAGGTTACCCAACACAACCAGGATAAGGACAACTTGATCATCATTGTGCTAGACATGCATATATGTAGAGGCCAGCTTTATGAACACTGGAGCTAGAAGTAACCAAGGTACCTAGAAGGGACTGGATAGAAATAGGGAAATTGACAATCGTTCACCCATGACTTGCCTAAGTTTCATAGCCTTTAGAATACCCCAAGGTCACATTAAGATTGAAGCACATGTTTGTTTGTTGATCTCTTTCACTAAGGTACAAGTACTGGAGGAATTGGCTCATTTGTGGCCCAAGCTTGTGAGTCATTTGCACGTGAAAATAACCTATTATATGTGCATTAGACCTATATTTCAACCAGCGTTCAATGGGCAATATTGCTAACCTCTTAGATAAATGGATGGAAATGCCTTGAGAAGATTGGGTTTTTTACAGCCCAAGAGGTAGTCTCAACATATTGATGTCTGAAAATATGAGAAGAAGCCATCCCCGGGCCATTCCCATTTCATGTTTTGAACCCAAAAATTGTCGGAAGACCAAAAACTCCTTTCTCCCCTTGTGTTTGTAGTTGCTGAGTCACCGACAAGAATTAAAGGAACCAGCATAAGCTGCCAGGATAGAGACAACACTAGCCGGCACTGAAGCCATGATTTTATTTCTCCATTAGTGTCCTGATCTATCACTCCTGGAATAATACATAAGCCCCTCAGTGCAGAGCAGCTGTAACCTAACAATTAGCCAACAGATTCCCTTGAAGAGGGCCAAGAACTCCTGGATGGAGGGCCTGAAATCCCATTTCCGAAGTCAGTACTGTGCAGGTAGAAGAACAGAGATCCAGTCCTGAACTTCCTCAGAGGAAGTTGCTCAGAGGAGACTTGAACCTGATTGTGGCAGCAGGTTGTTGGGGGATAGGCTTGAGGTTGGGGGCAGGATGGAGCCGCCCGAAAATTTTTTTGTGGGGCCAGGTGCTGGCTCCTCTGCCAGTTTTCTGAAATCTGGTGGCCACAGTCATTCAAAGTAGATCTGATATTTGTAACACAATGCTTCCCGTTTTACAATGGGGACAAATTTCACTCATAGTTCTTCTCCTTTTCTGATTAGGTCAGTGAGCCATTAAGTGGTCCATTTGTCTTCAGGAAAAACAGATGCCGGGAATCCCAGCAGTACATAGATGTCCCCGTCGCCTTCTCCCCATACAGTGCATGTGTAAGAACTCTGTCACAGTCAGCCCTTGGAGCCCTGCAGCCAGCGTGAGGCCCTGAACATAGGATGGCCCAATGTCTGCACAAAGTCGAATATAGTCATTTATTCCTCCTTTTTTCTTAGAAGCCTGACGGCTGCTTGGCAATTTGGGCATAAAGTTTTAGTAGCCCAGGTTTCAAGAATGACTTCAGTGTGCTGGGAATATGGCCTATTGGCAAGTGTGCTTGCCTCATATACATGAAGCCCTGGGTGCTATTCTCCAGCACCACATATATAGAAAATGGCCAGAAGTGGCGCTGTGGCTGAAGTAGCAGAGTGCTAGCTTAGAGCAAAAAGAAGCCAGGACAGTGCTCAGGCCCTAAGTTGAAGACCCAGGATTGGCCAATGAATAAATAAATAGATAAGAATGACTTGAGTAAACGGCACTGTAGGGCCATATTGAACACAAGCATTCTTTAGATCTCTTATTGGTTGAAATGGCAAAGCCTGATGAACCCTTTTGTTATCTTCATCCTGCCTGTCAGGGAATAAATGAAAACCAGGAATGTCCTCCCTTCTTGAGCAGCCTGAGCCAAGGAAGTGTGCCACGCTTACGGCTAGGAGGGCCAGGAGCCTTTACCAGCACACGCTGAGATGGTACTAGCTGTGAGACTCTATCAGGCGGAGGTTGTGGTGGGAAAGGATCAAAGACCGCCAGGATTCTGGGCAGAGCCCACAAGTCTCTCCCTTTACAGGAGATTGCTGTTTTGGATGATATTGTGATTCCAAAATTTTCTCCACATGGGTCAATCTGTCTTTACTAGGCTCATTACATAATTTTTTCTCAGTGTCTGAGCCATCTTAGTCTTCCTTTTATCTAGCCCAGTGGGTTGAGATGTTTTTTAATTTTCTCAGCTCTTCCCATACAGCTGCATAAGCTTGGGGGTTGGGTGATGCTCATCAAGTCCCTGTTCAGTTTCTCTGATCGACTGTTTGAACCTAATCCGTTCATGTCTACAATGGCACTATTTGTAACGGATTGAGATTACGACCATAACCTACTTCATGCCACACTACTTCCACTTTTGTTCTTGTTTATTTTTTCCGTTATTGTCAGAGTGATGGACCGAAGGATTAGAGGTTCATAAGTGAGTCAGTAAGTATATATCTCATTCATCATTTTCCTCCTCCAACACCCCTTTCCAACTCCTTTGTCTCTTTCCCCTGAGAAATTGTAGAATTGGTTTACACAAATGTTGTGTAAATTTTGCTTTTGGAGGCATTTGTACTTTTAACCTTTTGCCCTTGATTTCTGCATAACCTGTCCCTTTACTAGTGTTTATACAAGAATCAAATTATTTACTCTTTTCTTTCACTAATTTGTGGGGCAACTGTATATACAAGTTTGTCTGACCAAGATGAATTTAGCCAAGCTAATATTTATTGAATGGTTCCAGTAATAATGAAATTATGTACTTCCCAACCACAACACTGCAAGGGGATCACCAGTACCCAAGGTGTGTACAATTATGTTTGGAGACTGTGTAAACGAATCAAGGAACCCTTCCCTTGAGATTTCCTTTTTCATTTTAGCTCAATATTTTTCAACCATGAACTATCTATTATGATCTCTAAATTGTTTTCCTAAAATCAACATCTTTTCCACTGCACATATAGGTCCCCTTGTAAAGGAAGGAGAGATTCAGGACTCCTCTGTACCTAGGGATGATTTTAAGTATGGTGTCTTCATAGCTCTCAAGTGGTTGTTGAGAAAGAAATTGTTAGGAGCCCAAACTAAATGTCTACAACAGAACACAGTCATCTCCTTTGAAGTATCCATTTAGTAGTGCTTTCATTCCAACATCATTGGATCAAACAAAACCAGTGCCTAGTCATACTGTTACTTAGATTTTACTTTGCAATACTCAAGATGGAGTGAACGAGAGGGTTATTATGTCATCCCCATCAAACAGTTCACTATAGGAAAAATTAACACCAGAAATCATAATGGAGTTTTCCTTTAGACAGAAAAGAGGAGATACAGCTTCTCCCCCCATTTGTACATGTCAACCACATATGGTTCCATCCTTGATAATGGACTCTAAGAGTATCACTGGCTGCAATTGTACTATTGCAAAATGACGCAAATGGGGAGGGCTGGAGGGAAAAGCAGAGGACATGAATGTGTCACAGTTGGCATTTCCTTATCCCAACATTGGTGTAAACGCTATTGGGTGTCCATTACCCACCATACAAGACAAAGAAATAGAGTTCCATGTAAATTTTAATTGATGTGCCTGTCTTGTGGTTCCCTGCACTGGTCGAGAATATTTTACACACCACTATTGGAAGAAAAAATATGTGACTTTTTTGTAACTTGGTGCACATTGAATTTTACAATATATAAAGTCACTTTGTGTTGTATTTCTTCTGTCCCTGACTTTTAGTAGTCACAGACATATTTCCTAGCGTTTCATGTAAATGACCAACTTTACCGACCTTGAGATATTCCATATAAATCATTTCCCTTAGAAGAGGAGAGAAAAATCTTACTAGAGTCACTTTATTTTAGGCTGGCTTTGGGAATTTAGGAACTCCCTCAAGACTGTGATGGGGACCCCGTGACCCAGAGATTTCCCAGCGTCAACTTTTGCATAAGTCTTTTGACAAATCCTCTAGTGGTGTTTGGTTTGTGTTTCATGCACTGACCTAAAATGGTCAGTGAGTGCTGGGTTGGTGACATGGTGACTTGGACACAAGTTTACACCCCTGCTTGAAAAAAGAGGCAAGATGTCATCCCTTCTTTTGGGACCTCGTGGGTCAGGTTTTGTCTCGGTAGGCATTCTGTCATTACACTTGTCTCTTGGTTTTGTTGTTTCCTACTGTCTATTTCAGGGACTTAGATTGTCTCTAACTCTTCCTAATATCAACAGGTCATCTGTGTTCCTTGAAGGCACTGCCAGATGGCCTCATCAGGGTGTCATCTGGAGCATAGAGATATCCAGAGTGGAACATCCTTAGGAGATGATACAGGGCACAGTGTTCTTTCTGTCACTCTGGCAGTCAACTTGTCAATGCCAGTCTTGCATTCCGTAGAAGAATATTGTTGAGCCCTTACTTAGAAATTCACTTAGAAATCTCATGACCCTGTGCAGCGGATGAATAACATTTTCTATAGTACCAAACTGAGTTTCAATTTTTACCTATTTGAACTGACACTACAGATTTTTATGTCAAGCAAACGATACTGAATATTTGATATCAATGTACTAAGTAGTGTCCAAGTAAAAACACAGATTTATAAATATAAAATGTATTTTTATGATTTTCCTTGCTTCCCATGAAGTACAATTCCTTTTCATCTTCCCTCTCACTGCTTTCATGGTTCCTTACTCCTATGTCCCACCCAGTCTCCCTTGTTCTCATCCTTCCTTTCTGCTTTCATTCCTTCCTGATTTCTTTTCTTCCCTCCTTATCTCTGTTTGTCACTCTCTCCTTCCCAGGATTCCTTTTGGATCCTTCTTTCTCCATACTTCCACCTATAACTCCATCCCTCACACTGTTGATACAAACCACAATCCATCTGTCCCTGCCTCCTTGCCTGCCTGCATTCCTTCCCTCCTTGCTACCTTCTCTCCTGTCTTCTTTCCTGAATTCTTGTCTTCCTGTGCTTCATCACTCATCCCTTTTCTTTATATCATTCATTGCTTCCCTCTCCTTTCTCTAGTTCCACAACTTTCCTTCTTACTTGGTACCTTCCTTAGCTCCGGATTTTTGGTATATTACCTCTTATCTTTTTTTAATCTTTTTTTCATCATCATTGGGAACACTGTGGCTACTTGCTACTACGATTCTGTTGTAGAGTATGCTGTTGCCATGTGGCAAAAAGGACATACTCATGTCTAATATGCTTTGGTCATTATGCACTTCCTGTTTAATATTGGTAACCCAAGACGACCAGGATGAGGACAAATTGATCATCATTGTGCAACACATGCATGCATGTAGATGCCAGTTATATGAATAGTGGATCTGGAAGTAAACAAGGCTCTTGAGGGGAATGGATAGAAATGGGAAAATGGCCAATTGTTCACCCATGTTTGCCTAAGTTTCATATATCCTTTGGAACACGTCTTGGTCAGTTTCAAATTGAAGCACATGTTTGTTTGTTGATCTCTTTCACTAAGGTAGGTGTGACTGGAGTAACTAGCTCATTTGTCGCCCCGGGTAGTGAGTCATTTTCCATTTGAATATAACCCATTATTTATGCTATAGTTTAATTTGAACTAATGGTCAATTGGCAATGATGCTAACCTCTTAGATAAATGCATGGAAATGCCTTAAGAAGTTTGGGTTTTTACAGCCCAAGTGGTAGTCTCAACATATTGATGTCTGAAAACATGAGATGAAGCGCATCCCACTGTTGAAATAAAGCAACATTTTAGTTTTATTTGCTATTAGCCTATAAGAAACAATACAGTTGAATGACCCTTCATTGCTTGAATAAAGCTGGGCAGAGTCTTTATTCATTATAACAATACACATCGAAATTAATTTTCCTCCCAACTCTGGCACTGGCTTGGGATATTACTCTCTTTCTGTTCCTTGTAAACTGGTGCTATTATATGATGATATTTTGAAAATGCTGCGGCAGATATTTCGCGTTGTGGTGGCATCGGAGCACCGTTGATTGGATGCTGTCACTAGCATGCTTGAATGTGGCAATCGTAGGCCATAAAATAAGAATATCCAATTGGAATAGCTGAAGTTGGCATCATCTCTCTGAAATTATCGTTTGATAATCGATGTGATTTTTGATATTGAGAATTATAACTTTTATCAAAATTCAAAAAGCAGTCATGTGCCTGGAGGTAGCTGTTGTTTGACAGCATTTGAAGTGTGGTCAAATGACTAGACATGGCTCCCTGATCCATAAACTTTTTGTGTGAATGTCTGACAGAAGAATCTCTGGCAGGATTGTCATTTTTGAGTAAAGGTGCTGCAGTTGACAGCATGTGCGTGCCAGATGGCTGGGGTCTATGAGACAGCAGTGAACTTCGTGATGTTGAAAGGATTCCTTCAGTACTAGTGTCAGAGACTAAATCTGTTTTGGGATTACTGGCATTACCCTCATGTCCCAGGTGCAGTGGTTCATCCAGCTGCACAGGCAATGATTCACTTGTTACAGAAAACTTTTTAATCCTGACTTTTCGTCTTATTCTTGCTAACAGTTCAGGACATCCTTGTTTGAAATTTGGATTCTGGTAGCACAGAAACTAAAACAAAAGGAGAAAGTTACTTGGAGACATTTGAAGCAGAGAGACTCAGAGCCAAACCTAGCCAAAGGAGATGAATTACTATTTACTCTCAATGGCAAAGGAGTCAATTGACGCATAAATACTTTAAACTATATGCAGGGCTTAGTAGAAGAGAAACAGATAAATACAACAATGTTCTGAACCAATTGGATCTGCGACGTTGAACACAGAGAATCTGTTATGTGGTTTTGTACACAGTCCAAAGGTGTAATTCTAATTGGCTAGCGATATTTTTGTAAATTCTAATGGTGAAGTCAAAATTTGTCCTTTACGAAGTGAACCTTTCTTTCCGTTACATTTTGTTTGGCCAGTCCTGGGCCTGGGACTCAGGGTCTAAGCACCGTGCCTGTCTTCTTCCCGCTCAAGGCTAGCACTCTGCCACCTGAGCCACAGCGACCCCTCTAGCCATTTTCCACATATATGTGGTGCTGGGGAATTGAACTGAGAGCTTCTTGTATAGGAGGCAAGCCCTCTTTTCATAGGCCATATTCCCAGCCCTTTCCGTTACATTTGAAAGTAATTTGAGCTTTGGTATTTCTCTAGTTCACTGATAGAAGAAACAGGTGTACCAAGAGAGGTATGCATAGCTATGTAAGGGGAAAAGAAATTGAAATTACCTTCCTTAAAGACGAGCCTTCCTCTTCCTCAGTGAAGAAGTCAAGCAGAGAAGCAGAACGATCAAATTGGTGATGAAGTTTACTGAACCCGTACAGATTCAGCTGTCGAATTACACTTTTCATGCTGTTCGTTTCAAATATCTTGAAAGGATATTTCCGTCCCAAAATTTCTTCTTTAAATAGATCTTCATTAATCACACAGAAGTTCCCTCCTCACCCCACCAAATTGACTTGAATTTGTCACTTTCTACTATTGTCCAAAGCTTTCTGGGAAAAGTCAGGGAAAGAAAATCAGGGTCTGGAACGGATTCCAAGTCACAATCCTGGATGGTAGTCCTTGGACCCAAGATGCCTGACACAAAGCTTGAAAAGCCAATTCCTCAACCACAGACCTTAATGCCGCCTCCTCTGCGAGTGAGGGTTCCCACCAGGAGGGTAGGTTGGAGGTCTCTGAACCTGTACAGCTCTGTTGGAACGTATTAGGCACATTTGAAAAATGTTCCTTCATGTCAGTTTCCTGCATGTTCAAGTCCTCATCCCATCTGCAGAGTAGGGTACACTGCAGCTTAAGGAGTCCTAGAGGGTAGCTATGTCTGCTCAAGTAGGTCTAGCACACAGCTAGACCATAATGAGCATTCTGTGACATCACAAAAACGTCTTTGGTCTCCTACCATGTGCTAGGTAACCAGTCAGAAGCTTTCCTAGAAACTCTGATGCTAATCCTTTTATCCTAAATTGGAGACTGAATTTTCCTCTGCGGATAATGTGTGTACCTATGAGTCCAATAGAATCCTGCACATTGACATGGGAATCAATCAGCTGGTCAGACTCTGCTACGCCTAAAAGTTATTTTTTGGCATTCACTGCCTCTTGCCTTTCTAGCTTAATGTCCAGAGCCGAGGGCTGCATACTTGCACTTCCAAATGTGATGGAAGTTGATGACAGATCTGTTATATTAACATGAGTCTTCCAACAATGAGCATGTTAGTCAGTGTTTCATAATGACAGGGACAATGTACAAGTCCTGTCTGAAAACATGATTATGAAAATATTCCTGAAAATTCAGTTGCTGACATTATTAGGGTTGGCAATTTTCACTGTATGGGATGATCTCACAGAAAGAGCTAAAGCTGGCACAAGGAATTCCTGTGACACTATATCTGCAGGAAGGGAAGCTACAGATAAAAGCACAATACTTTGATGTTGTCATCTCACAAGTGGATGCGAGTATAAAATGGATAAACTGTAGATATCCTACAATGCTGCAACTCATCTTCTGTGAAATTATCTGCCATTTTTTTTTCTATTTCAATTAACTTAGAGAAGTGAAGAATAAAATTGTTTCAGATGGAAACCTGTGAGATAATGTGCATGATTTCATTTTCATTTCTCATCTATTTACTAATGGACTCTTCAATACTGCATACAGAATAATGAGCCCCAAGCCTTGAGGTAAAAAGCAGTGCAAGTGTAAACATAGGGTCCTATTCCAGCCATAGCAACTGCAAGCCATTCTTTTATTTATTTATTTATTTATTTTTTGCCAGTCCTGGGCCTTGGACTCAAGGCCTGAGCACTGTCCCTGGCTTCTTCCCGCTCAAGGCTAGCACTCTGCCACTTGAGCTACAGTGCCGCTTCTGGCTGTTTTCTGTATATGTGGTGCTGGGGAATCGAACCTAGGGCCCTCCTGTATCCGAGGCCGGCTCTCTTGCCACTAGGCTATATCCCCAGCCCCACAAGCGTTTCTTGGATATAATAAAACCTAGGTTTCATTGTGATAGGTCCTGAGCACTGAAAATGACATATTATTACAATTCCACAGTTACAGCAGGCTGAGAAATAAGAACTGCTGTTGAAATGTAGAAGCTACTTGACAGCCATGAGTGAATGTGGGGGTGTTTAGTCTCCCAAGCTCTCGTGTACTGCGGAGAGTTGGGAAAAATGCCCCTCCCTGATGAGCCAAGAAGAGGAAAAGAGGGCAGACAGACTTCTATCCCAGCCCCACTTTCCTCAGAGGACAAACAGACAGTCTGGGAACCAAGTCAATGCTAAGACTCATTTAATGGTAGAAAGAGCTGCACTTTTAAATGGGTGGGAGGGCGGCGGAAGGGGAGGAGTAGAATCGCCTATTAATGATACAAAGCACCTGGGGCGGGAGTGGCCCACAAGTAATGATTTGCAGGTCCTTTACCTAAAAGCTCACCTACACACAACCACAAACAAGCAGAAATACACACACATTCACACCCCTAGATCAACAAGATCTCCCAAATCCACATGCATAGATAGTGGAACTATGACATCCCATTGAACAGAGGGAGACTTAGCCTCAGCAAGGATTTCTGACACCCTTTCCCTGGAACTCCTGGGGTCCAGTTGAGGAAAACTCACCTACACACAACCACAAACAAGCAGAAATACACACACATTCACTCCGCTAGTTCAACAAGATCTCCCAAATCCAAAAGCATAGACAGTGGAACTATGACATCCCATTGAACAGAGGGAGACTTAGCCTCAGCAAGGATTTCTGACACCCTTTCCTGGAACTCCTGGGGTCCAGTTGAGGAAAACTCCTCCTAAGGGTTTCTCTGTTTGTTGGCCAATCTTAAGCACTTTGTCATGAGATTCTCCTTCCCTGATTAGAAAACTCTTGGATTGTATTGTTCCTCCAACTACTCATGAGATATGCTTTCACAATCTTAGGCATTCAATTGAATTTTGGGGAAGCCGATTAGAGTTTTATATTTGCTAATCTGATCCGGTGTTGTAGTGATATCCATGATATGAACAGAGTGGCAAATTTTTCTGAATTGTTCTTGCAATTGATTGATTAATTGATCTCTAACCCCATATACCCCTGACATCCCAAAAATAAAGCACATGCCTTCTTCTCAAAAAACCACGTCTCCCATATCCTTTCTTCATTGCAGTTACCATTTGTCCCCACATCTGTCCCCCAACGTGGGACATGGCATTTGATCCAAAGGAGATCCAGGAAACTACGTTGTGAACTCTCAAGGGGAACTAAGGGACATTTTTAATCACAAGAGATAGCGAATCTGTGTAGCGAGCTCTCCAGAAGAACTGAAAACATTATGGGGATATGGGACAAGCTTAAGGTGCTTCTTTGTCTAATCTTATCCACCAGGTTCTGAAACGTAAATGGGCTATGATCTCGCATTCGGAAATACATGAGTGCATGCAGGAGGTAAGGGAGTATAATCTTTTATTCCCAGAGGAAACGATTTTAGAAGATTAGAGGAGGATTTTAGACTTAGAAGCCTGGAAGCGAGTAAAGAGTAATGCAGAAATGGCATATGGTGTGGTGACAATGTTCCAGCTCCATTGAGGTCTATTTGGGCCTTAATGCATGCAGCTCTCCATATGATTTCTCACAATGCTGTCATAACATCAGCTGCTGAACTAGTGGCTAATATGGGGAAAGCAAGGAATACTTATAATCTTCAAGAGGTGGCAAAACCTCGAAGTGGACCACAGGTAACAGTTCAAACTATACCTGAGCAATCTCCTGTCAGATCTGTTACAAAAAATTTAAACATTCTTCGGCGTCTGTATATGATCCTTCAGAGAATGACGCTAATTTAGGCAGTTCAGCAGCACAGTGGGAGCTCTACATAGGTTATTGAGTCCTGCAGGTCCCATCAGGAAGTAGAAAGTGACAAACAATAGATTTCCTCCTCAGGGCCCCCTTGACATTTCTTATTGTAATTCATATGATTCTGTTTCCCTCACTTGTTTTCTTGCTCTTCCTGTCATTCAACCCTGTCCAATGGGAGGTGTAGCTCAGCCCCCTCATGATGTATATTGACCTGATTGACTTAAATTAGAAAGTTGTAATACGGGGCTCATAGATGGCTCTGTTCCAGTGAAGTGAGTTTCCATATCATCTTTTCTTGACAACCAGTCACTAGCAGGGGAGCTGCCGCATCACTTTGAGTTTTATTTCTTAGGTCCCTTACATTTAGTACTAACAGACAAATAGCCTCGCCATTCATCTAAATGACCATATTTACCGACCTTGAGGCATCACATATAACTCATTTTCCTTAAGAGAGAATAGAAAATTCTTACTAGAGTCACGATATTTTAAGTTGGCTTTGGGAACTTATTGAACACCCCCAAGACTGAGATGGGGACCCCGTGACTCAGAGTCTGCCAGACTCAACTTTTGCATAAGTCTGTTAAAAAATCCTCCACTAGTTAGTGATTGTGTTTTATGTACTGACTGAAACAGGTCAGTGAGTGTTGGGTAGGTGATGTGGTCGACTTGGACACAAGTATACACCCTTAACTGGAAAAAGTTCAAGAGTTCATCCCTTCTTTTGGTCACTGGAGGGTCAGATTTTGTCTCTGTGGGCACTGTCATTAAACTTGTCTCATGGTTTTGTTGTTTCTTACTGTCTATTTGGGGGCGGTAGATTTTCTCTAACTCTTTCCATTATCAAGCAAGTCTTCTGTGTTCCTTGAAGGCATTGCCAGTTGGTCTCAGCAGGGTGTCTTCTGGAGGATAGAAATATCCAGAGGGGAGGATCACCATGAGATGTTTCAGGGCACAGTGTTCTTTCTGTCACTCTGGGAGTCAACTTGTCAATGCCTGTCTTGCATTCCGTAGAAGATATTTTTGTGAATTATTTAGAATACACTTAGAAACCTAATGACCTGGTGCAGCTCAAAAATAATATTTTCTATAGTAGAAACTGAGTTTCATTTTTTCCTATTGGAAATGACACTACAGCATTGTTTGTCAGATCAATTATATTGAATATCTGATATCAGTGTACTAAGTAGTGTCCAAGTAGAGGCACAGCTTTATTAATTCCCTATGAATTTTTATGAATTTCCTTGCTTCCCACCAGATATCCTTTCTTTTTCATCTGACCTGTCAATGCTTTCATATTGCCTTGCTTCTATCTCCAACCCAAGTCTCCCTTGCTCTCATCTTTCCTTCCTTTCTGCAACCATTCCTTCCTGCTACCTTTTCTTCCTTCCTTATCTCCCTTCATCTCTCTCCTTCCCCAGGCTTACCTTCAGATCCTCTTCCTCCATACTTCCTCCATTAACTCTGTCCCAGCCACTGTCCATAGAAACCACAATCCACCTCTCCCTGCCTCCTTCCCTGCCTACATTCCTTCCCTCATTGCTACCTTCCCTCCTGTCTTCCTTGGCTTCATCACCCCGCTCTTTTCTTTCTATCATTCCTTCCTTCCCTCTCTTTCTTACCTTCCATAACTTTCCTTCCTATTTTTACCTTACTTAGCTCTTGATTTATGGTACATTACCTTTTATCTTTTTTTCTCCTTTTTTCTTCACCATTATGAACACTGTGGCAACTTGCTACTACTAATCTGTTGTGGAGCACTCTTTTCCCATGTCGCAAAAAGGACATACTCATGTCTAAGATATACTTTGGTCATTGTGCACATCCTGTTTTATATAGGTTACCCACCACAACCAGGATAAGGACAACTTGATCATCATTGTGCTAGACATGCATATGTGTAGAGGCCAGCTTTATGAACACTGGAGCTAGAAGTAAACAAGGTACCTAGAAGGGACTGGATAGAAATAGGGAAATTGCCAATCGTTCACCCATGACTTGCCTAAGTTTCATAGCCTTTGGAATACCCCAAGGTCACATTAAGATTGAAGCACTGTTTGTTTGTTGATCTCTTTCACTAAGGTACAAGTACTGGAGGAATTGGCTCATTTGTGGCCCCAGCTTGTGAGTCATTTGCATTTGAAAATAACCTATTATATGTGCATTAGACCTATATTTCAACCAGCGGTCAATGGGCAATATTGCTAACCTCTTAGATAAATGGATGGAAATGCCTTGAGAGATTGGGTTTTTACAGCCCAAGAGGTAGTCTCAACATATTGATGTCTGAAAATATGAGAAGAAGCCATCCCCGGGCCATTCCCATTTCATGTTTTGAACCCAAAAATTGTCGGAAGACCAAAAACTCCTTTCTCCCCTTGTGTTTGTAGTTGCTGAGTCACCGACAAAAATTAAAGGAACCAGCATAAGCTGCCAGGATAGAGACAACACTAGCCGGCACTGAAGCCATGATTTTATTTCTCCATTAGTGTCCTGATCTATCACTCCTGGAATAATACATAAGCCCCTCAGTGCAGAGCAGCTGTAACCTAACAATTAGCCAACAGATTCCCTTGGAAGAGGCCAAGAACTCCTGGATGGAGGGCCTGAAATCCCATTTCCGAAGTCAGTACTGTGCAGGTAGAAGAAGAGAGATCCAGTCCTGAACTTCCTCAGAGGAAGTTGCTCAGAGGAGACTTGAACCTGATTGTTGCTGCAGGTTGTTGGGGGATAGGCTTGAGGTTGGGGGCAGATGGAGCCGCCCGAAAATTTTTTTGTGGGGCCAGGTGCTGGCTCCTCTGCCAGTTTACTGAAATCTGGTGGCCACAGTCATTCAAAGTAGATCTGAAATTTGTAACACAATGCTTCCCGTTTTTACAATGGGGACAAATTTCACTCATAGTTCTTCTCCTTTTCTGATTAGGTCAGTGAGCCATTAAGTGGTCCATTTGTCTTCAGAAAAACAGATGCCGGGAATCCCTGCAGTACATAGATGTCCCCCGTCGCCTTCTCCCCATACAGTGCATGTGTAAGAACTCTGTCACAGTCAGCCCTTGGAGCCCTGCAGCCAGCGTGAGGCCCTGAACATAGGATGGCCCAATGTCTGCACAAAGTCGAATATAGTCATTTATTCCTCCTTTTTTCTTAGAAGGCCTGACGGCTGCTTGGCAATTTGGGCATAAAGTTTTAGTAGCCCAGGTTTCAAGAATGACTTCAGTGTGCTGGGAATATGGCCTATTGGCAAGTGTGCTTGCCTCATATACATGAAGCCCTGGGTTCTATTCTCCAGCACCACATATATAGAAATGGCCAGAAGTGGCGCTGTGGCTCAAGTAGCAGAGTGCTATCTTAGAGCAAAAAAAGCCAGGGACAGTGCTCAGGCCCTAAGTTGAAGACCCAGGATTGGCCAATGAATAAATAAATAGATAAGAATGACTTGAGTAAATGGCACTGTAGGGCCATATTGAACACAAGCATTCTTTAGATCTCTTATTGGTTGAAATGGCAAAGCCTGATGAACCCTTTTGTTATCTTCATCCTGCCTGTCAGGAATAAATGAAAACCAGGAATGTCCTCCCCTTCTTGAGCAGCCTGAGCCAAGGAAGTGTGCCACGCTTACGGCTAGGAGGGCCAGGAGCCTTTACCAGCACACGCTGAGATGGTACTAGCTGTGAGACTCTATCAGGCGGAGGTTGTGGTGGGAAAGGATCAAAGACCGCCAGGATTCTGGGCAGAGCCCACAAGTCTCTCCCTTTACAGGAGATTGCTGTTTTGGATGATATTGTGATTCCAAAATTTTCTCCACATGGGTCAATCTGTCTTTACTAGGCTCATTACATAATTTTTTCTCAGTGTCTGAGCCATCTTAGTCTTCCTTTTATCTAGCCCAGTGGGTTGAGATGTTTTTTAATTTTCTCAGCTCTTCCCATACAGCTGCATAAGCTTGGGGGTTGGGTGATGCTCATCAAGTCCCTGTTCAGTTTCTCTGATCGACTGTTTGAACCTAATCCGTTCATGTCTACAGTGGCATTATTTGTAACGGATTGAGATTAGCGACCATAACCTACTTCATGCCACACTACTTCCTCTTTGGTTCTTGTTTATTTTATTTTTTCCGTTATTGTCAGAGTGATGGACCGAAGGATTAGAGGTTCATAAGTGAGTCAGTAAGTATATATCTCGTTCATCATTTTTCTCCTCCAACACCCCCTTTCCAACTCCTTTGTCTCTTTCCCCCTGAGAAATTGTAGAATTGGTTTACACAAATGTTTGTGTAAATTTTGCTTTTGGAGGCATTTGTACTTTTAACCTTTTGCCCTTGATTTCTGCATAACCTGTCCCTTTACTAGTGTTTATACAAGAATCAAATTATTTACTCTTTTCTTTCACTAATTTGTGGGGGGGGCAACTGTATATACAAGTTTGTCTGACCAAGATGAA
The DNA here is from genome assembly GCF_023159225.1 of Perognathus longimembris pacificus. NCBI lineage: Eukaryota > Metazoa > Chordata > Mammalia > Rodentia > Heteromyidae > Perognathus > Perognathus longimembris. Next base: position 32,315 of record NW_025960240.1, read on the forward strand.
TTTAGCCAAGCTAATATTTATTGAATGGTTCCAGTAATATAATGAATTATGTACTTCCCAACCACAACACTGCAAGGGGATCACCAGTACCCAAGGTGTGTACAATTATGTTTGGAGACTGTGTAAACGAATCAAGGAACCCTTCCCTTGAGATTTCCTTTTTCATTTTAGCTCAATATTTTTCAACCATGAACTATCTATTATGATCTCTAAATTGTTTTCCTAAAATCAACATCTTTTCCCACTGCACATATAGGTCCCCTTGTAAAGGAAGGAGAGATTCAGGACTCCTCTGTACCTAGGGATGATTTTAAGTATGGTGTCTTCATAGCTCTCAAGTGGTTGTTGAGAAAGAAATTGTTAGGAGCCCAAACTAAATGTCTACAACAGAACACAGTCATCTCCTTTGAAGTATCCATTTAGTAGTGCTTTCATTCCAACATCATTGGATCAAACAAAACCAGTGCCTAGTCATACTGTTACTTAGATTTTACTTTGCAATACTCAAGATGGAGTGAACGAGAGGGTTATTATGTCATCCCCATCAAACCAGTTCACTATAGGAAAAATTAACACCAGAAATCATAATGGAGTTTTCCTTTAGACAGAAAAGAGGAGATACAGCTTCTCCCCCCATTTGTACATGTCAACCACATATGGTTCCATCCTTGATAATGGACTCTAAGAGTATCACTGGCTGCAATTGTACTATTGCAAAATGACGCAAATGGGGAGGGCTGGAGGGAAAAGCAGAGGACATGAAATGTGTCACAGTTGGCATTTCCTTATCCCAACATTGGTGTAAACGCTATTGGGTGTCCATTACCCACCATACAAGACAAAGAAATAGAGTTCCATGTAAATTTTAATTGATGTGCCTGTCTTGTGGTTCCCTGCACTGGTCGAGAATATTTTACACACCACTATTGGAAGAAAAAATATGTGACTTTTTTGTAACTTGGTGCACATTGAATTTTACAATATATAAAGTCACTTTGTGTTGTATTTCTTCTGTCCCTGACTTTTAGTAGTCACAGACATATTTCCTAGCGTTTCATGTAAATGACCAACTTTACCGACCTTGAGATATTCCATATAAATCATTTCCCTTAGAAGAGGAGAGAAAAATCTTACTAGAGTCACTTTATTTTAGGCTGCTTTGGGAATTTAGGGAACTCCCTCCAAGACTGTGATGGGGACCCCGTGACCCAGAGATTTCCCAGCGTCAACTTTTGCATAAGTCTTTTGACAAATCCTCTAGTGGTGTTTGGTTTGTGTTTCATGCACTGACCTAAAATGGTCAGTGAGTGCTGGGTTGGTGACATGGTGACTTGGACACAAGTTTACACCCTGCTTGAAAAAAAGAGGCAAGATGTCATCCTTCTTTTGGGACCTCGTGGGTCAGGTTTTGTCTCGGTAGGCATTCTGTCATTACACTTGTCCTCTTGGTTTTGTTGTTTCCTACTGTCTATTTCAGGGACTTAGATTGTCTCTAACTCTTCCTAATATCAACAGGTCATCTGTGTTCCTTGAAGGCACTGCCAGATGGCCTCATCAGGGTGTCATCTGGAGCATAGAGATATCCAGAGTGGAACATCCTTAGGAGATGATACAGGGCACAGTGTTCTTTCTGTCACTCTGGCAGTCAACTTGTCAATGCCAGTCTTGCATTCCGTAGAAGAATATTGTTGAGCCTTACTTAGAAATTCACTTAGAAATCTCATGACCCCTGTGCAGCGGATGAATAACATTTTCTATAGTACAAACTGAGTTTCATTTTTACCTATTTGAACTGACACTACAGATTTTTATGTCAAGCAAACGATACTGAATATTTGATATCAATGTACTAAGTAGTGTCCAAGTAAAAAACACAGATTTATAAATATAAAATGTATTTTTATGATTTTCCTTGCTTCCCATGAAGTACCAATTCCTTTTCATCTTCCCTCTCACTGCTTTCATGGTTCCTTACTCCTATGTCCCACCCAGTCTCCCTTGTTCTCATCCTTCCTTTCTGCTTTCATTCCTTCCTGATTTCTTTTCTTCCCTCCTTATCTCTGTTTGTCACTCTCTCCTTCCCCAGGATTCCTTTTGGATCCTTCTTTCTCCATACTTCCACCTATAACTCCATCCCTCACACTGTTGATACAAACCACAATCCATCTGTCCCTGCCTCCTTGCCTGCCTGCATTCCTTCCCTCCTTGCTACCTTCTCTCCTGTCTTCTTTCCTGAATTCTTGTCTTCCTGTGCTTCATCACTCCATCCCTTTTCTTTATATCATTCATTGCTTCCCTCTCCTTTCTCTAGTTCCACAACTTTCCTTCTTACTTGGTACCTTCCTTAGCTCGGATTTTTGGTATATTACCTCTTATCTTTTTTTAATCTTTTTTTTCATCATCATTGGAAACACTGTGGCTACTTGCTACTACGATTCTGTTGTAGAGTATGCTGTTGCCATGTGGCAAAAAGGACATACTCATGTCTAATATGCTTTGGTCATTATGCACTTCCTGTTTAATATTGGTAACCCAAGACGACCAGGATGAGGACAAATTGATCATCATTGTGCAACACATGCATGCATGTAGATGCAGTTATATGAATAGTGGAGCTGGAAGTAAACAAGGCTCTTGAGGGGAATGGATAGAAATGGGAAAATGGCCAATTGTTCACCCATGTTTGCCTAAGTTTCATATATCCTTTGGAACACGTCTTGGTCAGTTTCAAATTGAAGCACATGTTTGTTTGTTGATCTCTTTCACTAAGGTAGGTGTGACTGAGTAACTAGCTCATTTGTCGCCCCGGGTAGTGAGTCATTTCCATTTGAATATAACCCATTATTTATGCTATAGTTTAATTTGAACTAATGGTCAATTGGCAATGATGCTAACCTCTTAGAGAAATGCATGGAAATGCCTTAGAAGTTTGGGTTTTTACAGCCCAAGTGGTAGTCTCAACATATTGATGTCTGAAAACATGAGATGAAGCGCATCCCACTGTTGAAATAAAGCAACATTTTAGTTTTATTTGCTATTAGCCTATAAGAAACAATACAGTTGAATGACCCTTCATTGCTTGAATAAAGCTGGGCAGAGTCTTTATTCATTATAACAATACACATCGAAATTAATTTTCCTCCCAACTCTGGCACTGGCTTGGGATATTACTCTCTTTCTGTTCCTTGTAAACTGGTGCTATTATATGATGATATTTTGAAAATGCTGCGGCAGATATTTCGCGTGTGGTGGCATCGGAGCACCGTTGATTGGATGCTGTCACTAGCATGCTTGAATGTGGCAATTCGTAGGCCATAAAATAAGAATATCCAATTGGAATAGCTGAAGTTGGCATCATCTCTCTGAAATTATCGTTTGATAATCGATGTGATTTTTGATATTGAGAATTATAACTTTTATCAAAATTCAAAAAGCAGTCATGTGCCTGGAGGTAGCTGTTGTTTGACAGCACATGAAGTGTGGTCAAATGACTAGACATGGCTCCCTGATCCATAAACTTTTTGTGTGAATGTCTGACAGAAGAATCTCTGGCAGGATTGTCATTTTTGAGTAAAGGTGCTGCAGTTGACAGCATGTGCGTGCCAGATGGCTGGGGTCTATGAGACAGCAGTTGACTTCGTGATGTTGAAAGGATTCCTTCAGTACTAGTGTCAGAGACTAAATCTGTTTTGGGATTACTGGCATTACCCCTCATGTCCCAGGTGCAGTGGTTCATCCGACTGCACAGGCAATGATTCACTTGTTACAGAAAACTTTTTAATCCTGACTTTTCGTCTTATTCTTGCTAACAGTTCAGGACATCCTTGTTTGAAATTTGGATTCTGGTAGCACAGAAACTAAAACAAAAGGAGAAAGTTACTTGGAGACATTTGAAGCAGAGAGACTCAGAGCCAAACCTAGCCAAAGGAGATGAATTACCATTTACTCTCAATGGCAAAGGAGTCAATTGACGCATAAATACTTTAACTATATGCAGGGCGTAGTAGAAGAGAAACAGATAAATACAACAATGTTCTGAACCAATTGGATCTGCCACGGTTGAACACAGAGAATCTGTTATGTGGTTTTGTACACAGTCCAAAGGTGTAATTCTAATTGGCTAGCGATATTTTTGTAAATTCTAATGGTGAAGTCAAATTTGTCCTTTACGAAGTGAACCTTTCTTTCCGTTACATTTTGTTTGGCCAGTCCTGTGCCTGTGACTCAGGGTCTAAGCACCGTCCCTGTCTTCTTCCCGCTCAAGGCTAGCACTCTGCCACCTGAGCCACAGCGACCCTTCTAGCCGTTTTCCACATATATGTGGTGCTGGGGAATTGAACTGAGAGCTTCTTGTATAGGAGGCAAGCCCTCTTTTCATAGGCCATATTCCAGCCCTTTCCGTTACATTTGAAAGTAATTTGAGCTTTGGTATTTCTCTAGTTCACTGATAGAAGAAACAGGTGTACCAAGAGAGGTATGCATAGCTATGTAAGGGGAAAAAAAAATTGAAATTACCTTCCTTAAAGACGAGCCTTCCTCTTCCTCAGTCAAGAAGTCAAGCAGAGAAGCAGAACGATCAAATTGGTGATGAAGTTTACTGAACCCGTACAGATTCAGCTGTCGAATTACACTTTTCATGCTGTTCGTTTCATATATCTTGAAAGGATATTTCCGTCCCAAAATTTCTTCTTTAAATAGATCTTCATTAATCACAACAGAAGTTCCCTCCTCACCCCACCAAATTGACTTGAATTTGTCACTTTCTACTATTGTCCAAAGCTTTCTGGGAAAAGTCAGCGAAAGAAAATCAGGGTCTGGATCCGATTCCAAGTCACAATCCTGGGATGGTAGTCCTTGGACCCAAGATGCCTTACACAAAGCTTGAAAAGCCAATTCTTCAACCACAGACCTTAATGCCGCCTCCTCTGCGAGTGAGGGTTCCCACCAGGAGGGTATTTTGGAGGTCTCTGAACCTGTACAGCTCTGTTGGAACGTATTAGGCACATTTGAAAAATGTTCCTTCATGTCAGTTTCCTGAATGTTCAAGTCCTCATCCCATCTGCAGAGTAGGGTACACTGCAGCTTAAGGAGTCCTAGAGGGTAGCTATGTCTGCTCAAGTAGGTCTAGCACACAGCTAGACCATAATGAGCATTCTGTGACATCACAAAAACGTCTTTGGTCTCCTACCATGTGCTAGGTAACCAGTCAGAAGCTTTCCTAGAAACTCTGATGCTAATCCTTTTATCCTAAATTGGAGACTGAATTTTCCTCTGTGGATAATGTGTGTACCTATGAGTCCAATAGAATCCTGCACATTGACATGGGAATCAATCAGCTGGTCAGACTCTGCTACGCCTAAAAGTTATTTTTTGGCATTCACTGCCTCTTGCCTTTCTAGCTTAATGTCCAGAGCCGAGGGCTGCGTACTTGCACTTCCCAAATGTGATGGAAGTTGATGACAGATCTGTTATATTAACATGAGTCTTCCAACAATGAGCATGTTAGTCAGTGTTTCATAATGACAGGGACAATGTACAAGTCCTGTCTGAAAACATGATTATGAAAATATTCCTGAAAATTCAGTTGCTGACATTATTAGGGTTGGCAATTTTCACTGTATGGGATGATCTCACAGAAAGAGCTAAAGCTGGCACAAGGAATTCCTGTGACACTATATCTGCAGGAAGGGAAGCTACAGATAAAAGCACAATACTTTGATGTTGTCATCTCACAAGTGGATGCGAGTATAAAATGGATAAAATGTAGATATCCTACAATGCTGCAACTCATCTTCTGTGAAATTATCTGCCATTTTTTTCTATTTCAATTAACTTAGAGAGGTAAGAAATAAAATTGTTTCAGATGGAAACCTGTGAGATAATGTGCATGATTTCATTTTCATTTCTCATCTATTTACTAATGGACTCTTCAATACTGCATACAGAATAATGAGCCCCAAGCCTTGAGGTAAAAAGCAGTGCAAGTGTAAACATAGGGAAGCTACTTGACAGCCATGAGTGAATGTGGGGGTGTTTAGTCTCCCAAGCTCTCGTGTACTGCGGAGAGTTGGGAAAAAACGCCCCTCCCTGATGAGCCAAGAAGAGAAAAAGAGGGCAGACAGACTTCTATCCCAGCCCCACTTTCCTCAGCGGACAAACAGACAGTCTGGGAACCAAGTCAATGCTAAGACTCATTTAATGGTAGAAAGAGCTGCACTTTTAAACGGGTGGGAGGGCGGCGGAAGGGGAGGAGTAGAATCGCCTATTAATGATACAAAGCACCTGGGCGGGAGTGCCCCACAAGTAATGATTTGCAGGTCCTTTACCTAAAAGCTCACCTACCACACAACCACAAACAAGTAGAAATACACAGACATTCACACCCCTAGATCAACAAGATCTCCCAAATCCACATGCATAGATAGTGGATCTATGACATCCCATTGAACAGAGGGAGACTTAGCCTCAGCAAGGATTTCTGACACCCTTTCCTGGAACTCCTGGGGTCCAGTTGAGGAAAACTCACCTACACACAACCACAAACAAGCAGAAATACACACACATTTCACTCCGCTAGTTCAACAAGATCTCCCAAATCCAAAAGCATAGACAGTGGAACTATGACATCCCATTGGAACAGAGGGAGACTTAGCCTCAGCAAGGATTTCTGACACCCTCTTCTGGAACTCCTGGGTCTCCTACCATGTGCTAGGTCACCAGTCAGAAGCTTTCTTAGAAACTCTGATGCTAATCCTTTTATCCTAAATTGGAGACTGAATTTTCCTCTGTGGATAATGTTGTACCTATGAGTCTTTACCGACCTTGAGATATCACATATAACTCATTTTCCTTCAATGAGAAAAGAAAAATTCTTACTAGAGTTACTTTATTTTAGTATGGCTTTGGTAATTTATCGAACACCCCAAGACGGCGATGGGGATCCTGTGACCCATAGTCTTCCAGAGTCAACTTTTGCATAAGTCCTTTCTAAAATCCTCTAGTAGTTAGTGCTTTGTGTTTCATGTACTGACTGAAACAGGTCAGTGTGCTGTTGGGTAGGTGATGTGGTGACTTGGACACAAGTATGCACCCATAACTGAAAAACGAGCAAGAGTTCATCCCTCCTTTTGGTTGCATGTGGGTCAGGTTTTGTCTCTGTGGACATTCTGTCATTAAACTTCTCTCGTGGTTTTGTTGTTTCTTACTGTCTATTTGGGGGCTGTAGATTTTCTCTAACTCTTTCCAATATCAAGCAAGTCTTCTGTGTTCCTTGAAGGCACTGCCAGTTGGTCTCAGTAGGATAGAAATATCCAGAGGGGAGGATCCCCTTGAGATGTTTCAGGGTACAGTGATCATTCTGTCACTCTGAGGGTCAACTTGTCAATGCCTGTCTTGCATTCCGTAGAAGATACTTTGTCAATTACTTAGAAATTGACTTAGAAATCTTATGACCTGGTGCAGTGGATGAATAAATATTTTCTATAGTACAAACTGAGTTTCATTTTTTTCCCTATTTGAAATGACACTACACAGCATTGTTTGTCAGATCAATGATTTTGAATATCTGATATCAGTGTACTAATTAGTGTCCAAATAGAAGCACATTTTTATAAATGTACTATGTATTTTTATGAATTTCCTTGCTTCCCACCAATATCCTCTCTTTTCATCTGACCTCTCAATTCTTTCATATATCCTTACTTCTACCTCCAACGTAGGCTCCCTTGCTCTCATCTTTCCTTCCTTTCTGCTATCATTCCTTCCTGCTACCTTTTCATCCTTCCTTATCTCCCTTCATCACTCTCCTTCTGCAGGATTACGTTCAAATCCTCTTCCTCCATATTTCCACCATTAACTCGGAATCACCCACTGTCGATACAAACCACAATCCATTTCTCCCTGTCTCCTTACCTGTCTGCATACCTTCCCTCCTTGTACCTTCCCTACTGTTTTCCTTGGCTTCAACACCCCGTCCCTTTTTTGTATATCATTCATTCCTTGCCTCTCTTTCTTACTTTCTATAACTTTCCTCTTATTTTTACCTTACTTACCTCTTGATTTATGGTACTTTACCTTTTATCTTATTTTTATCCTTTTTTTTCTCATCATAATGAACACTGTGGCTACTTGCTACTACTATTCTGTTGTGTGACACGCTTTTGCCATTTGGCAAAATGGACATACTTATGTCTAAGATATATTTTGTTCATTTTGCACTTCCTGATTAAAATAGGTTACCCACCACAACCAGGATGAGGACAACTTGATCACCATTATGGTAGACATGCATGTGTGTAGAGGCCAGCTATATGAAGCTAGAAGTAACTAAGGAACCTAGAAGGGAATGGATGGAAATAGGAAAATTGCCAATCGTTCACCCATTTCTTGCCAAAGTTTCATATCATTTGGAATACTCCAAGGGCACTTTGAGATTTAAGCACGTTTGTATTTTGATCTCTTTTTATTAGGTACCAGTACTGGAGGAATTGGCTCATTTGTTGCCCCAGCTAATGTGTCATTTGCATTTGAATATAACCTATTATATATTCCATAGACTATAATTCAACCAGCGGTCAATGGGCAATGTTGCTAACCACTTAGATAAATGGATGGAAATGACATGAGAAGATTGGGTTTTTACAGCCCAAGAGGTAGTCTCTACATAATGATGTCTGGAAATATGACAAGAAGCCATTCCCGGGCCTTTCCCATTTTATGATTTGAACCCAAAAAATGTCAGAAGACCAAAAACTACTTTCTCCCCTAGAGTTTGTGTTAGCTGAGGCACCGACAAAAATGAAAGGAACCAGAGTGAGCTGCCGGGATAGAGATAAAACTAGCAGGCACTGAAGCCGTGATTTTTATTTCTCCATTAGAATCCTGATCTATCACTCCTGGAAGAATACATATGCCCCTCAGTGCAGAGCTGCTGCGACCATACAATAAGCCAACCGATTCCCTTGGAAAGGGGCTAAGAACTCACGTAGGAAGGGCCTGAAATCCCATTTCTGAAGTCAGTGCTGTGCAGGTAAAGGAACCGAGATCCAGTCCTGCAATTCCTATTGTTGCTCAGAGGAGACTTGAAACTGATTGTTGCTGCAGGTGGTTTGGGGATAGCTTGAGTTCAGGGGAAGCAAGGAGCCGCCCCAAATTTTTTCTGTGGGGCGAGGAGATGGCTCCTCTGCCAGTTTATTGAAATCTGGCGACCAGAGTCATTCAAAGTAGCTCAGCAATTTGTAACACAATGCTTCCCATTTTTACAACAGGGGACAAATTTCAGTAATAGCTCTCCTTTTCTGATTAGGTCAGTGAGGATTAAGTCGTCCATTTGTCTGCAGGACAAACAGATGCTGGGAATCCCAGCAGTACATAGATGTCCCTGTCGCCTTCTCCCCATACAGGACTCTGTGACCGAACTCTGTCACAGTCTGCCCTTGGAGCATTGCAGCCAGCGTGAGGCCCTGCACAAGGGATGGCCCCATGTCTGCACAAAGCCGAATATAGTCATTTATTCCTCCTTTTTTCTTAGAAGGCCTGATAGCTGCTTGGTAATTTGGGCATAAAGTTTTAGTAGCCAAGGTTTCAAGAATGACTTGAGTATGCCGGGAATATGGCCTAGTGGCAAGAGTGCTTGCTCATATATATGAAGCCCTGCGTTCTATACCACAGCACCACATATATAGAAAATGGCCAGAAGTGGCGCTGTGGCTCAAGTAGCAGAGTGCTAGCCTAGAGCAAAAAGAAGCCAGGGACAGTGCTCAGGCCCTGAGTTGAAGACCCAGGATTGGCCAAGGAATAAATAAATAAATAAATAAGAATAACTTGAGTGAAAGTCACTGTAGGGCCATATTGAACACGAGAATACTTTAGATCTCTTATTTGTTTAAATGTCAAAGCCTGATGAACACTTTTGTTACCTTCATCCTCCCATTTGATCTCTTGTTTAGATCTCTTATTTGTTTAAATGTCAAAGCCCTGATGAACTCTTTTGTTACCTTCATCCTGCCTATCAGGGAATAAAGGAAAACCAGAAATGTCCTCCCTTCTTGAGCCTGAGCCAAGGAAGTGTGCCACGCTTACGGGTAGGGGGACCAGGCACCTTTAACAGCACAGGCTGAGATGGTAGTAGCTGTGAGACCCTATCAGGCATAAGTTGGGGTGGGAAAGCATCAAAGTCCGCCAGGATTCTGGGCAGGGCCCACAATTCTCTACCTTTACAGGAGTTTACTGATTTGGATGATGTTGTGAAAATAGGGCTATAATTGATACCAAAATTTTCTCCACATGGGTCAATCTGCCTTTAGTAGTTCATTACATAACTTTTCATCAGTGTCTCAGCCATCTGAGTCTCCTTAATATCTATCCCAATGGGTTGAGATCTTTTTTAATTTTCTCAACTCTTCCCAAACAGCTGCATAAGCTTGTGGGTTGGGTGATGCTCATCAAGTCCTGTACAGTTTCTCTGTTCGACTGAATCTAATCCGGTCAAAGCATTAATTCTAACGGAGTCAGATTAGGACCATAACCTACTTCATGCCAAACTACTTCCTCTTTTTTGTTCATTTTATTTTTTTCCTTTATTGTCAGAGTTATGTACCGAAGGATTAGAAGTTCATATGGAAGTCAGTAATATATTTCTAGTTCATCATGTTACCTCCTCCGTCACCCCCCACTTCCAACTCCCTTGTCTCGTGCCCCATATAAGTTGTAGTATTGGTTTACACAAATGTTTTTGTAAATTTTGCTTTTGCAGATATTTGCATTTTTATGCATTGGCCCATGATTTTAGCATAAACTGTCTCTTACTAGTATTTATACAGGAATCAAATTATTGACTTTTTTCTTCCACTAGTTTGTGGGGCAACTGTGTATACAATCTTGTCTGACCAAGAGAATTTGGCCAAGCTAATATTCATTGAATGGATCCAGTAATATAATGTATTATGTACGTCCCAACATTAACACTGCAAGGCGATCACCAGTACCAAGGTGTGTACAATTATGTTTGGAGACTAAACCAATCAAGGAACCCTTCCCTTGAGACTTCCTTTTTCATTTTAGCTCCATGTTTTTCAACCATGAACTCTTATGATCTCCAAATTGATTTCCTGAATCAACAACTTTTCCCACTGCACATATATGTCCCCTTGTAAAGGAAGAAGAGATTCAGCCTCTTCTGTACCTTGGGATGATTTTAAATATGGTGTCTTCATAGCTCGCAAGCGGTTGTTGAGAAAGATGTTTGTAGGAGCCCAAACTAAATGTCTACAACAGAAGACTATCTTCTCCTTTGAAGTATCCATTCAGTATGCATAAATTCCAACATAATTGGATCAAACAAAACCCGTGCCTAGTCATACTGTTACATAGATTTTACATTGCAATACTCCAAGATGGAGTGAATGAGAGGGTTCTTAAGTCATCCCCATCAAACCAGTTCACTTCAGGAAGAATTAACAACAGAAATCATAATGGAGTTTTGCTTTTAAACATAAAATAGGAGATACAGCTTCTCAGCCCATTTGTACATATAAACCACATATGGTTCCATCTTTGATAATGTACTCTAAGAGTATCACTTGCTGCAATTATATGATTGCAAAATGAAACAAATTGGGAGGTCTGGAGGGAAAAGCAGATGACATTAAATGAGTCACAGTTGGCATTTATTTATCCCAACATTGGTGTAAACACTATTGGGTGTCCATTACCCACCATACAAGACAAAGAAATAGAGTTCCATATAATATTTTTTTCAAAAATTTTTTGTCAAACTGATGTACAGAAAGGTTACAGTTTCATATGTTAGGCACTGATACATTTCTTGTACAGTTTGTTACCTTGTCCCTCATTCCCCCCTCTCTCTTCCCCCTTTCCCTTCCCCCCCCGTAGGTGTTCAGTTCACTTACACCAAACAGTTTTGCAAGTATTGCTTTTGTAGTTGTTTGTCTTTTTTTTACCCTGTGTCTCTCAAATTTGGTATTCCCATTCAATTTCCTACTTCCAATACCAGTATACACGGTTTCCAATATACTCAGATAAGATTACAGAGATAGTGTATGTACAACCACAGGAAGGTGATACAAGAACATCATCAATAATAGAAGCTACAGATACACATAGGACGTTGAAAGTAGTTACAACTGTTTCCATAACATACAGTTCATTTCACTTAGCATCATCTTATGTGTTCATAAGGGTATAGCTATTGGGCCTTGTGATGCTCTGCTATGACTTGCCTAAACCTGTACTAATTATTCCCAATAAGGGAGACCATAGAGTCCAAGTTTCTTTGGTCTGGCTCACTTCACTTAGTATAATTTTTCCAAGTCCTTCCATTTCCTTACAAATGAGACAATGTCATTCCTTCTGATAGAGGCATAAAATTCCATTGTGTATGTGTACCCACATTTTCCTGATCCATTCGTCGACTGAGGGACATCTGGGCTGGTTCCAGATTGTCGCTATGACAAAATTGTGCTGCAATGAACATTACTGTGATTTTGTTTGTGGTCTTTGGGATAGATACCCAAAAGTGGGGCTGCTGGGTCATAGGGGAGTTCTATTTTTAGCCTTCTGAGGAATCTCCATACTGCTTGCCAGAGTGGCTGAGCCATTTTACATTCCCACCAACAATGAAGTAGGGTTCCCTTTTGGCCACATCCCCTCCAACAATTGTTATGACTAGTTATCGTGATATATGACATTCTTACTGGGGTGAGATGGAATCTCAATGTTGTTTTTGATTTGCATTTCTTTTATGGCCAGTGATGTAGAGCATTTTTTCATATGTCTCTTGGCCATTCTCATTTCCTCATCAGAGAAGTCTCTTTGTAAGTCTTTAGCCCACTTGATGAGGGGGCTATTGGTTCTTTGTTGTTTTGTTTTGGAAAAGGCAATTTTTTTAGTTCTGCATATATTTTAGAGATGAGGCCTTTGTCTGTTGAATGTCCGGTAAAGATCTTCTCCCAGTCTGTGGGCTTTCTGTTTATCTTGCGAGCTATGACCTTTGCCGTGCAGAAGCTCTGCAGTTTGCTGCAGTCCCATTTGTCCAACCTTCCTTTGATTTGTAGCCATTCTGGGTCTTTGATGTGCCTGTCTTGTGGTTCCCTGCACTGGTCGAGAATATTTCACAAACCCACTATTGGAATAAAAAATATGTGTGACTTTTTTGTAACTTGGTACACATTGAATTTTACAATATATAAAGTCACTTTGTGTTTTATTTCTTCTGTCCCTGACTTTTGGTAGTCACAGACATATTTTCTACAATTTCATGTAAATGACCAACTTTACCGAACTTGAGACATGCCATGTAAATCATTTCCTTAAAAGAGAAGAGAAAATTCTTACTAGAGTCACTTTATTTTAGGCTGGCTTTGGGAATTTAGTGAACAACCCCCAAGACTGTGATGGGGGACCCCCGTGACCCAGAGTTTTCCCCGGGTCAACTTTTGCATAAGTCTTTTGACAAATCCTCTAGTGGTGTGTGGTTTGTGTTTCATGCACTGACCTACACAGATCAGTGAGTGCTGGGTAGGTGACATGGTGACTTGGATGCAAGTTTACACTCCTGCTTGAAAAAAGTGGCAAGATGTCATCCCTTCTTTTGGGACCTGGTGGGTCAGGTTTTGTGTCTGTAGGCATTCTGTCATTACACTTGTCTCTTGGTTTTGTAGTTTCTTACTGTCTATTTGACAGACTTTGGTTGTCTCTAACTCTTCCTAATATCAACAAGTCATCTGTGTTCCTTGAAGGCACTGCCACATGGCCTCATCAGGGAGTCATCTGGAGGATAGAAATATCCAGAGTGGAGCATCCCCATGAGATGTTTCAGGGAACAGTGTTCTTTCTGTCACTCTGGCAGTCTACTTGTCAATGCGAGTCTTGCATTCCATAGAAGAATAATGTTGAGCCTTCCTTAGAAGTTCACTTAGAAATCTCATGACCATGTGCAGCGGATGAATAACATTTTCTATAGTACAAACTGTTTCATTTTTCCCTATTTGAAGTGACACTAAAGCTTTTTATGTCAAGTAAATAATACTGAATATCTGATATGAATGTACTAAGTAGTGTCCAATGAAAGCACAGCTTTATAAATGTACAATGTATTTTTATGAATTTCCTTGCTTCCCATGAAATATCGTTTGTTTTTCATCATACCGCTCACTGCTTTCACGGTTCCTTACTTCTATCTCCCACACAGTCTCCCTTGCTCTCATCCTTCCTTCCTTTCTGCTGTCATTCTTTCCTGATTACTTTTCTTCCTCCTTATCTCCATTTGTCTCTCTCTCCTTCCCCAGGATTCCATTCTGATCCTTCTTTCTCCATTCTTCTACCTTTAATTCAATCCCAAACACTGTGGATACAAACCACAATCCAGCTCTCCCTGCCTCCTTTCCTGCCTGCATTCCTTCCCTCCTTGCTACCTTCCCTCCAGTCTTCCTTCCTCTCTTCTTGTCTTCCTGTGCTTAATCACTCCATCCCTTTTCTTTATATCATTCATTGCTCTCCTCTCTTTTCTCTCCTTCCCCAACTTTCCTTCTTACTTGGTACCTTCCTTAGCTCCAGATTTATGGTATATTAACTCTTATCTTTTAAAATCTTTTTTTCATCATTATGAACACTGTGGCTACTTGCTACTACTATTCTGTTGTAGAGTACACTGTTGCCATGTTTGCCATTTTTCTTGTGTTCCTTCTGCACATTTGGATTGGGAATGCCATTCTACCAGCACCTGTGAGCACTGTTAAGACCCAAAGCAGCCCTTACCAAGCACTCTTGTGTAAATCTTACAAGTTCACAATTATATACAGATACCTTGTATACCTGTTTTTTTTTTTTTTTTTTTTTTTTTTTTGGCCAGTCCTGGGGACTGGACTCAGGGCCTGAGCACTGTCCCTGGCTTCTTCCCGCTCAAGGCTAGCACTCTGCCACTTGAGCCACAGTGCCCCTTCTGGCCATTTTCTGTATATGTGGTGCTGGGAATCGAACCCAGGGCCTCATGTATATGAAGCAGGCACTCTTGTCACTAGGCCATATCCCCAGCCCCCTTGTATACCTGTTTATAAAATTAGATTTTGGTGTTCCTAAAGATTACAATTTCAATATAACAACCGATCCTGGGCACTGTATTCAGTAGTTACTTATTTACTGTTACAACCCTATAAGCAATTCTTGTTCTTATATTAAGTTCTTTTAGGACTGCTATTCTCTATGAATCCCTTTGTTTCACTGTGATTAAGCAGGATAACCTCTATCCAATAACAGGAGTCAATTGAACCTGGAAGTCCAGGCAGTAAGTCAGGAGTGTAAGTTAGAGGTAGTAAAGAGAATAGAGTAAAACATATTGGGGGGGAGGGTGATTTTTTTTTTTTTTGGGCAGTCCTGGGCCTTGGACTCAGGGCCTGAGCACTGTCCCTGGCTTCTTCCCGCTCAAGGCTAGCACTCCGCCACTTGAGCCACAGCGCCGCTTCTGGCCGTTTTCTGTATATGTGGTGCTGGGGAATCGAACCTAG
>NW_025960241.1:0-47384 GCF_023159225.1 Perognathus longimembris pacificus
CATTCACATGTCTCCCCTCATTGCATTCCGCCAAGAGTTGTTTGCAATTCAGGTCGCTCAAGCTGCACGGTACAGGGAATGGGAAACAGGTAAGGACAGCAGGGGAAGACACAAGTGCCAATGGGCTGGCCAACATGCAGGGCTGGGCTCCCTAGCCACGCCCACCACAACAATATCAGGCTTGATTCGATCAAGTCGGACCCAGTGCCCTGAAAACCCTTAGCACCTTCCAAGGCACGGTAAACTGGGTGTGCTCGCAAGTGCGTGAGTGTGTCCGTGTTTGGTTGTACGAGGTGCGTGTGTGTTCCTGACACCGTACATGGGTGTACTTCCTAAACATAAGTCTGGATATGTGTAAATAGGCATCTGGATGTGGATCCAGGAGGTCCCGTCACAGTGTGTTCTGAGTGAGCATGTGGAGGCTGCGGCGAGTGACAGAGAAGACAGAGATGGAGAGTGGGCTTGCATGTGAGAAATTTTCTGTCCATGTGCGGTGGCAGGAGTGTGTCCGATATGAAGTTGAACAGATGCAATTCAAAGTGTGTGCACGTATACTTGCTTGCTTGAAATTCCCAGGAAACCATTCATTTGGCAAGGCTGCCTTTAGTGCTGTCTGCTTCTCCAAGGTCTCCAGACATGAGTCCGGGGATGCTAAGCAGCCACTGCTGTTGGCGATCCGCATGACAGTGATGATGACGCCTACGAATAGCATTGCTGGGAGCCAGGGTGCCTTGGCCAACGCAGGGAAGCGTCAGAATTCCCTTTCCCTGGTGTCTGAGCATAGCACCCTGCAGGAGCCTTAAACTTATGGCTGTGAGCCAACGGCCCCCGCATTGCCAGCTCCTGCCTATAGCCATTATGACCCACCGCTACTCGGTAGGAGGAAGGATCTGGCAGAGATGTGGGCCAGAGAGGCCAGGCAAGAGGGCAAACAAGAGTGGAGCGGTCACCTGTGCAGTTAGGAGAACCCCAATAACCCCTCACCTGCTGACCTTGAATCTCCATTCTGCTGTCATCGAACAGATGACGTGGATGGGGAGAGAGGTGGGGGATTCAGACACCGGCCACTTCCAGGACTGGCAAGGGCAGAGGAGGTGGGGGAGCTGTCCAACACGGGTTCAGCCAGGATGTGGGATGGAGCGGGGAGCGGAGGTGCACAGTGGACCCAGCCGTCCCAGCGGGGATTCCAGGTGTGCGATTTGTGGCTCCGGAGCTCCTGTATTTCCCTGTTGGCCTGTGAGAACTGGTGAGCAGTCAGAGCCAACCCCTAAGGGCCTTCGCGTCCCTTTCGCTAGGGCAACTCCACTTGGAACACTGGCACACGTCAGCAGGTGGCGCCTAGAACCTGATCACGTCACAGAGCGCCTAACCCTCCAGGCACCGCCCAGAGGCTTCCCAGCACCCCTGGGGCGCATGTGCAGTCAAGGAGGCATAAGCAGGGCCTGATGGGCTGTGAGCAACAACTGACTACCGCTAAGAGGCGTCACTCCCCCTCCCGCTAAAGCTGATCCTGTTGGAATGCAAATGCAAGTGCACCTCAGCACACTGGGCGAGGCATAGAAACCCAAATCATCCAGCCACCTCCTGGAGGCTTTGCTACACGGCGGCCGCGCATGCGCAGTCCTGCAACGTCAGAAGCACACCAGGCTGCTACCTAGCAAGCCAGTGAAGGGCTTCAAGTGGTCTCGGTCAAGTGAGCAGTTGCTTTTTCCAGACTAATAGGATGTCAGTCGCAGGAAAAGGAGCCACAAGGTAGAAAAGGAAGGCCCCAACCCTCCTCCCTCATATACACACCTCCTGCACAGAGAAAAGAAGCAGAGGGATTTGGGGACAGAACAGGGAGACTACAGCTTAGAGGAATGCGCACTGTTGTGCACGAGAGGACTGGGAGAGGCCAGGAGTACAGAGGCTGAGAGCAGAGGGCGAATTGGAGAAGATAGCAAGGGCCAGGAAGAGGGAGGGGGTTCTGAATTCCTCAGAGGAAGGGACGAGATGCGTCGGGAGCTGTGTAGCCTGTGAAGCTCAGATGGAGGAGGAGGAAAAATGGGAAGCAGAGGCAGGGGCGAAGAGGCAGAGTCCCGGTGGCACGCGTGAGTTGATAGGAGTCTGGAGGCAGGAAGGCTAATGCTAGGAGTGGAAGCAGCAGCAAGGCAGGGGCAAGGAGGGCATGAAGAGACAATCTCAGGGAGTTTGTGGTGAAGCAAATATGAGTGCAGGGGACAAGCCTCAGGAACTCAGCCGCTGATGGAAGTTGGTGGCGAGGAAGGCCAGGATGCTTGCCACGGGGACGGGCGCCGTGCCCCCAAGCCCATGTACCAACGAGACGGAAATAGAGCCAGGGCATTCTGGGGCACAGGCCTCTGCCCCTCGCTGCCCACAGTGCCTTGCTTCAGGGTGTAGACCAGAGGGGTAAAGAATGCCTTCTTTGGTTGGGGTACTTCCTGGGGATAATCCCGTGGTCCTGCCGCATTCACATGTCTCCCCTCATTGCATTCCGCCAAGAGTTGTTTGCAATTCAGGTCGCTCAAGCTGCACGGTACAGGGAATGGAAACAGGTAAGGACAGCAGGGGAAGACACAAGTGCCAATGGGCTGGCCAACATGCAGGGCTGGGCTCCCTAGCCACGCCCACCACAACAATATCAGGCTTGATTCGATCAAGTCGGACCCAGTGCCCTGAAAACCTTAGCACCTTCCAAGGCACGGTAAACTGGGTGTGCTCGCAAGTGCGTGAGTGTGTCCGTGTTGGTTGTACGAGTGCGTGTGTGTTCCTGACACCGTACATGGGTGTACTTCCTAAACATAAGTCTGGATATGTGTAAATAGGCATCTGGATGTGGATCCAGGAGGTCCCGTCACAGTGTGTTCTGAGTGAGCATGTGGAGGCTGCGGCGAGTGACAGAGAAAGACAGAGATGGAGAGTGGGCTTGCATGTGAGAAATTTTCTGTCCATGTGCGGTGGCAGGAGTGTGTCCGATATGAAGTTGAACAGATGCAATTCAAAGTGTGTGCACGTATACTTGCTTGCTTGAAATTCCCAGGAACCATTCATTTGGCAAGGCTGCCTTTAGTGCTGTCTGCTTCTCCAAGGTCTCCAGACATGAGTCCGGGGATGCTAAGCAGCCACTGCTGTTGGCGATCCGCATGACAGTGATGATGACGCCTACGAATAGCATTGCTGGGAGCCAGGGTGCCTTGGCCAACGCAGGGAAGCGTCAGAATTCCCTTTCCCTGGTGTCTGAGCATAGCACCCTGCAGGAGCCTTAAACTTATGGCTGTGAGCCAACGGCCCCCGCATTGCCAGCTCTGCCTATAGCCATTATGACCCACCGCTACTCGGTAGGAGGAAGGATCTGGCAGAGATGTGGGCCAGAGAGGCCAGGCAAGAGGGCAAACAAGAGTGGAGCGGTCACCTGTGCAGTTAGGAGAACCCAATAACCCCTCACCTGCTGACCTTGAATCTCCATTCTGCTGTCATCGAACAGATGACGTGGATGGGGAGAGAGGTGGCGGATTCAGACACCGGCCACTTCCAGGACTGGCAAGGGCAGAGGAGGTGGGGGAGCTGTCCAACACGGGTTCAGCCAGGATGTGGGATGGAGCGGGAGCGGAGGTGCACAGTGGACCCAGCCCGTCCCAGCGGGGATTCCAGGTGTGCGATTTGTGGCTCCGGAGCTCCTGTATTTCCCTGTTGGCCTGTGAGAACTGGTGAGCAGTCAGAGCCAACCCCTAAGGGCCTTCGCGTCCCTTTCGCTATGGCAACTCCACTTGGAACACTGGCACACGTCAGCAGGTGGCGCCTAGAACCTGATCACGTCACAGAGCGCCTAACCCTCCAGGCACCGCCCAGAGGCTTCCCAGCACCCCTGGGGCGCATGTGCAGTCAAGGAGGCATAAGCAGGGCCTGATGGGCTGTGAGCAACAACTGACTACCGCTAAGAGGCGTCACTCCCCTCCCGCTAAAGCTGATCCTGTTGGAATGCAAATGCAAGTGCACCTCAGCACACTGGGCGAGGCATAGAAACCCAAATCATCCAGCCACCTCCTGGAGGCTTTGCTACACGGCGGGCCGCGCATGCGCAGTCCTGCAACGTCAGAAGCACACCAGGCTGCTACCTAGCAAGCCAGTGAAGGGCTTCAAGTGGTCTCGGTCAAGTGAGCAGTTGCTTTTTCCAGACTAATAGGATGTCAGTCGCAGGAAAAGGAGCCACAAGGTAGAAAAGGAAGGCCCCAACCCTCCTCCCTCATATACACACCTCCTGCACAGAGAAAAGAAGCAGAGGGATTTGGGGACAGAACAGGGAGACTACAGCTTAGAGAATGTGCACTGTTGTGCACGAGAGGACTGGGAGAGGCCAGGAGTACAGAGGCTGAGAGCAGAGGCGAATTGGAGAAGATAGCAAGGGCCAGGAAGAGGGAGGGGGTTCTGAATTCCTCAGAGGAAGGGACGAGATGCGTCGGGAGCTGTGTAGCCTGTGAAGCTCAGATGGAGGAGGAGGAAAATGGGAAGCAGAGGCAGGGGCGAAGAGGCAGAGGCCCGGTGGCACGCGTGAGTTGATAGGAGTCTGGAGGCAGGAAGGCTAATGCTAGGAGTGGAAGCAGCAGCAAGGCAGGGGCAAGGAGGGCATGAAGAGACAATCTCAGGGAGTTTGTGGTGAAGCAAATATGAGTGCAGGGGACAAGCCTCAGGAACTCAGCCGCTGATGGAAGTTGGTGGCGAGGAAGGCCAGGATGCTTGCCACGGGACGGGCGCCGTGCCCCCAAGCCCATGTACCAACGAGACGGAAATAGAGCCAGGGCATTCTGGGGCACAGGCCTCTGCCCCTCGCTGCCCACAGTGCCTTGCTTCAGGGTGTAGACCAGAGGGGTAAAGAATGCCTTCTTTGGTTGGGGTACTTCCTGGGGATAATCCCGTGGTCCTGCCGCATTCACATGTCTCCCCTCATTGCATTCCGCCAAGAGTTGTTTGCAATTCAGGTCGCTCAAGCTGCACGGTACAGGGAATGGGAAACAGGTAAGGACAGCAGGGGAAGACACAAGTGCCAATGGGCTGGCCAACATGCAGGGCTGGGCTCCCTAGCCACGCCCACCACAACAATATCAGGCTTGATTCGATCAAGTCGGACCCAGTGCCCTGAAAACCCTTAGCACCTTCCAAGGCACGGTAAACTGGGTGTGCTCGCAAGTGCGTGAGTGTGTCCGTGTTTGGTTGTACGAGTGCGTGTGTGTTCCTGACACCGTACATGGGTGTACTTCCTAAACATAAGTCTGGATATGTGTAAATAGGCATCTGGATGTGGATCCAGGAGGTCCCGTCACAGTGTGTTCTGAGTGAGCATGTGGAGGCTGCGGCGAGTGACAGAGAAAGACAGAGATGGAGAGTGGGCTTGCATGTGAGAATTTTCTGTCCATGTGCGGTGGCAGGAGTGTGTCCGATATGAAGTTGAACAGATGCAATTCAAAGTGTGTGCACGTATACTTGCTTGCTTGAAATTCCCAGGAAACCATTCATTTGGCAAGGCTGCCTTTAGTGCTGTCTGCTTCTCCAAGGTCTCCAGACATGAGTCCGGGGATGCTAAGCAGCCACTGCTGTTGGCGATCCGCATGACAGTGATGATGACGCCTACGAATAGCATTGCTGGGAGCCAGGGTGCCTTGGCCAACGCAGGGAAGCGTCAGAATTCCCTTTCCCTGGTGTCTGAGCATAGCACCCTGCAGGAGCCTTAAACTTATGGCTGTGAGCCAACGGCCCCCGCATTGCCAGCTCCTGCCTATAGCCATTATGACCCACCGCTACTCGGTAGGAGGAAGGATCTGGCAGAGATGTGGGCCAGAGAGGCCAGGCAAGAGGGCAAACAAGAGTGGAGCGGTCACCTGTGCAGTTAGGAGAACCCAATAACCCCTCACCTGCTGACCTTGAATCTCCATTCTGCTGTCATCGAACAGATGACGTGGATGGGGAGAGAGGTGGGGGATTCAGACACCGGCCACTTCCAGGACTGGCAAGGGCAGAGGAGGTGGGGGGAGCTGTCCAACACGGGTTCAGCCAGGATGTGGGATGGAGCGGGAGCGGAGGTGCACAGTGGACCCAGCCCGGTCCCAGCGGGGATTCCAGGTGTGCGATTTGTGGCTCCGGAGCTCCTGTATTTCCCTGTTGGCCTGTGAGAACTGGTGAGCAGTCAGAGCCAACCCCTAAGGGCCTTCGCGTCCCTTTCGCTAGGGCAACTCCACTTGGAACACTGGCACACGTCAGCAGGTGGCGCCTAGAACCTGATCACGTCACAGAGCGCCCAACCCTCCAGGCACCGCCCAGAGGCTTCCCAGCACCCCTGGGGCGCATGTGCAGTCAAGGAGGCATAAGCAGGGCCTGATGGGCTGTGAGCAACAACTGACTACGCTAAGAGGCGTCACTCCCCCTCCCGCTAAAGCTGATCCTGTTGGAATGCAAATGCAAGTGCACCTCAGCACACTGGGCGAGGCATAGAAACCCAAATCATCCAGCCACCTCCTGGAGGCTTTGCTACACGGCGGGCCGCGCATGCGCAGTCCTGCAACGTCAGAAGCACACCAGGCTGCTACCTAGCAAGCCAGTGAAGGGCTTCAAGTGGTCTCGGTCAAGTGAGCAGTTGCTTTTTCCAGACTAATAGGATGTCAGTCGCAGGAAAAGGAGCCACAAGGTAGAAAAGGAAGGCCCCAACCCTCCTCCCTCATATACACACCTCCTGCACAGAGAAAAGAAGCAGAGGGATTTGGGGACAGAACAGGGAGACTACAGCTTAGAGGAATGCGCACTGTTGTGCACGAGAGGACTGGGAGAGGCCAGGAGTACAGAGGCTGAGAGCAGAGGGCGAATTGGAGAAGATAGCAAGGGCCAGGAAGAGGGAGGGGGTTCTGAATTCCTCAGAGGAAGGGACGAGATGCGTCGGGAGCTGTGTAGCCTGTGAAGCTCAGATGGAGGAGGAGGAAAATGGGAAGCAGAGGCAGGGGCGAAGAGGCAGAGGCCCGGTGGCACGCGTGAGTTGATAGGAGTCTGGAGGCAGGAAGGCTAATGCTAGGAGTGGAAGCAGCAGCAAGGCAGGGGCAAGGAGGGCATGAAGAGACAATCTCAGGGAGTTTGTGGTGAAGCAAATATGAGTGCAGGGGACAAGCCTCAGGAACTCAGCCGCTGATGGAAGTTGGTGGCGAGGAAGGCCAGGATGCTTGCCACGGGACGGGCGCCGTGCCCCCAAGCCCATGTACCAACGAGACGGAAATAGAGCCAGGGCATTCTGGGGCACAGGCCTCTGCCCCTCGCTGCCCACAGTGCCTTGCTTCAGGGTGTAGACCAGAGGGGTAAAGAATGCCTTCTTTGGTTGGGGTACTTCCTGGGGATAATCCCGTGGTCCTGCCGCATTCACATGTCTCCCCTCATTGCATTCCGCCAAGAGTTGTTTGCAATTCAGGTCGCTCAAGCTGCACGGTACAGGGAATGGGAAACAGGTAAGGACAGCAGGGAAGACACAAGTGCCAATGGGCTGGCCAACATGCAGGGCTGGGCTCCCTAGCCACGCCCACCACAACAATATCAGGCTTGATTCGATCAAGTCGGACCCAGTGCCCTGAAAACCCTTAGCACCTTCCAAGGCACGGTAAACTGGGTGTGCTCGCAAGTGCGTGAGTGTGTCCGTGTTTGGTTGTACGAGTGCGTGTGTGTTCCTGACACCGTACATGGGTGTACTTCCTAAACATAAGTCTGGATATGTGTAAATAGGCATCTGGATGTGGATCCAGGAGGTCCCGTCACAGTGTGTTCTGAGTGAGCATGTGGAGGCTGCGGCGAGTGACAGAGAAAGACAGAGATGGAGAGTGGGCTTGCATGTGAGAAATTTTCTGTCCATGTGCGGTGGCAGGAGTGTGTCCGATATGAAGTTGAACAGATGCAATTCAAAGTGTGTGCACGTATACTTGCTTGCTTGAAATTCCCAGGAAACCATTCATTTGGCAAGGCTGCCTTTAGTGCTGTCTGCTTCTCCAAGGTCTCCAGACATGAGTCCGGGGATGCTAAGCAGCCACTGCTGTTGGCGATCCGCATGACAGTGATGATGACGCCTACGAATAGCATTGCTGGGAGCCAGGGTGCCTTGGCCAACGCAGGGAAGCGTCAGAATTCCCTTTCCCTGGTGTCTGAGCATAGCACCCTGCAGGAGCCTTAAACTTATGGCTGTGAGCCAACGGCCCCCGCATTGCCAGCTCCTGCCTATAGCCATTATGACCCACCGCTACTCGGTAGGAGGAAGGATCTGGCAGAGATGTGGGCCAGAGAGGCCAGGCAAGAGGGCAAACAAGAGTGGAGCGGTCACCTGTGCAGTTAGGAGAACCCAATAACCCCTCACCTGCTGACCTTGAATCTCCATTCTGCTGTCATCGAACAGATGACGTGGATGGGGAGAGAGGTGGCGGATTCAGACACGGCCACTTCCAGGACTGGCAAGGGCAGAGGAGGTGGGGGAGCTGTCCAACACGGGTTCAGCCAGGATGTGGGATGGAGCGGGAGCGGAGGTGCACAGTGGACCCAGCCCGTCCCAGCGGGGATTCCAGGTGTGCGATTTGTGGCTCCGGAGCTCCTGTATTTCCCTGTTGGCCTGTGAGAACTGGTGAGCAGTCAGAGCCAACCCCTAAGGGCCTTCGCGTCCCTTTCGCTATGGCAACTCCACTTGGAACACTGGCACACGTCAGCAGGTGGCGCCTAGAACCTGATCACGTCACAGAGCGCCCAACCCTCCAGGCACCGCCCAGAGGCTTCCCAGCACCCCTGGGGCGCATGTGCAGTCAAGGAGGCATAAGCAGGGCCTGATGGGCTGTGAGCAACAACTGACTACCGCTAAGAGGCGTCACTCCCCTCCCGCTAAAGCTGATCCTGTTGGAATGCAAATGCAAGTGCACCTCAGCACACTGGGCGAGGCATAGAAACCCAAATCATCCAGCCACCTCCTGGAGGCTTTGCTACACGGCGGGCCGCGCATGCGCAGTCCTGCAACGTCAGAAGCACACCAGGCTGCTACCTAGCAAGCCAGTGAAGGGCTTCAAGTGGTCTCGGTCAAGTGAGCAGTTGCTTTTTCCAGACTAATAGGATGTCAGTCGCAGGAAAAGGAGCCACAAGGTAGAAAAGGAAGGCCCCAACCCTCCTCCCTCATATACACACCTCCTGCACAGAGAAAAGAAGCAGAGGGATTTGGGGACAGAACAGGGAGACTACAGCTTAGAGGAATGCGCACTGTTGTGCACGAGAGGACTGGGAGAGGCCAGGAGTACAGAGGCTGAGAGCAGAGGGCGAATTGGAGAAGATAGCAAGGGCCAGGAAGAGGGAGGGGGTTCTGAATTCCTCAGAGGAAGGGACGAGATGCGTCGGGAGCTGTGTAGCCTGTGAAGCTCAGATGGAGGAGGAGGAAAATGGGAAGCAGAGGCAGGGGCGAAGAGGCAGAGGCCCGGTGGCACGCGTGAGTTGATAGGAGTCTGGAGGCAGGAAGGCTAATGCTAGGAGTGGAAGCAGCAGCAAGGCAGGGGCAAGGAGGGCATGAAGAGACAATCTCAGGGAGTTTGTGGTGAAGCAAATATGAGTGCAGGGGACAAGCCTCAGGAACTCAGCCGCTGATGGAAGTTGGTGGCGAGGAAGGCCAGGATGCTTGCCACGGGACGGGCGCCGTGCCCCCAAGCCCATGTACCAACGAGACGGAAATAGAGCCAGGGCATTCTGGGGCACAGGCCTCTGCCCCTCGCTGCCCACAGTGCCTTGCTTCAGGGTGTAGACCAGAGGGGTAAAGAATGCCTTCTTTGGTTGGGGTACTTCCTGGGGATAATCCCGTGGTCCTGCCGCATTCACATGTCTCCCCTCATTGCATTCCGCCAAGAGTTGTTTGCAATTCAGGTCGCTCAAGCTGCACGGTACAGGGAATGGGAAACAGGTAAGGACAGCAGGGGAAGACACAAGTGCCAATGGGCTGGCCAACATGCAGGGCTGGGCTCCCTAGCCACGCCCACCACAACAATATCAGGCTTGATTCGATCAAGTCGGACCCAGTGCCCTGAAAACCCTTAGCACCTTCCAAGGCACGGTAAACTGGGTGTGCTCGCAAGTGCGTGAGTGTGTCCGTGTTTGGTTGTACGAGTGCGTGTGTGTTCCTGACACCGTACATGGGTGTACTTCCTAAACATAAGTCTGGATATGTGTAAATAGGCATCTGGATGTGGATCCAGGAGGTCCCGTCACAGTGTGTTCTGAGTGAGCATGTGGAGGCTGCGGCGAGTGACAGAGAAAGACAGAGATGGAGAGTGGGCTTGCATGTGAGAAATTTTCTGTCCATGTGCGGTGGCAGGAGTGTGTCCGATATGAAGTTGAACAGATGCAATTCAAAGTGTGTGCACGTATACTTGCTTGCTTGAAATCCCAGGAAACCATTCATTTGGCAAGGCTGCCTTTAGTGCTGTCTGCTTCTCCAAGGTCTCCAGACATGAGTCCGGGGATGCTAAGCAGCCACTGCTGTTGGCGATCCGCATGACAGTGATGATGACGCCTACGAATAGCATTGCTGGGAGCCAGGGTGCCTTGGCCAACGCAGGGAAGCGTCAGAATTCCCTTTCCCTGGTGTCTGAGCATAGCACCCTGCAGGAGCCTTAAACTTATGGCTGTGAGCCAACGGCCCCCGCATTGCCAGCTCCTGCCTATAGCCATTATGACCCACCGCTACTCGGTAGGAGGAAGGATCTGGCAGAGATGTGGGCCAGAGAGGCCAGGCAAGAGGGCAAACAAGAGTGGAGCGGTCACCTGTGCAGTTAGGAGAACCCAATAACCCCTCACCTGCTGACCTTGAATCTCCATTCTGCTGTCATCGAACAGATGACGTGGATGGGGAGAGAGGTGGGGGATTCAGACACCGGCCACTTCCAGGACTGGCAAGGGCAGAGGAGGTGGGGGAGCTGTCCAACACGGGTTCAGCCAGGATGTGGGATGGAGCGGGAGCGGAGGTGCACAGTGGACCCAGCCCGTCCCAGCGGGGATTCCAGGTGTGCGATTTGTGGCTCCGGAGCTCCTGTATTTCCCTGTTGGCCTGTGAGAACTGGTGAGCAGTCAGAGCCAACCCCTAAGGGCCTTCGCGTCCCTTTCGCTATGGCAACTCCACTTGGAACACTGGCACACGTCAGCAGGTGGCGCCTAGAACCTGATCACGTCACAGAGCGCCCAACCCTCCAGGCACCGCCCAGAGGCTTCCCAGCACCCCTGGGGCGCATGTGCAGTCAAGGAGGCATAAGCAGGGCCTGATGGGCTGTGAGCAACAACTGACTACCGCTAAGAGGCGTCACTCCCCCTCCCGCTAAAGCTGATCCTGTTGGAATGCAAATGCAAGTGCACCTCAGCACACTGGGCGAGGCATAGAAACCCAAATCATCCAGCCACCTCCTGGAGGCTTTGCTACACGGCGGGCCGCGCATGCGCAGTCCTGCAACGTCAGAAGCACACCAGGCTGCTACCTAGCAAGCCAGTGAAGGGCTTCAAGTGGTCTCGGTCAAGTGAGCAGTTGCTTTTTCCAGACTAATAGGATGTCAGTCGCAGGAAAAGGAGCCACAAGGTAGAAAAGGAAGGCCCCAACCCTCCTCCCTCATATACACACCTCCTGCACAGAGAAAAGAAGCAGAGGGATTTGGGGACAGAACAGGGAGACTACAGCTTAGAGGAATGCGCACTGTTGTGCACGAGAGGACTGGGAGAGGCCAGGAGTACAGAGGCTGAGAGCAGAGGGCGAATTGGAGAAGATAGCAAGGGCCAGGAAGAGGGAGGGGGTTCTGAATTCCTCAGAGGAAGGGACGAGATGCGTCGGGAGCTGTGTAGCCTGTGAAGCTCAGATGGAGGAGGAGGAAAATGGGAAGCAGAGGCAGGGGGCGAAGAGGCAGAGTCCCGGTGGCACGCGTGAGTTGATAGGAGTCTGAGGCAGGAAGGCTAATGCTAGGAGTGGAAGCAGCAGCAAGGCAGGGGCAAGGAGGGCATGAAGAGACAATCTCAGGGAGTTTGTGGTGAAGCAAATATGAGTGCAGGGGACAAGCCTCAGGAACTCAGCCGCTGATGGAAGTTGGTGGCGAGGAAGGCCAGGATGCTTGCCACGGGACGGGCGCCGTGCCCCCAAGCCCATGTACCAACGAGACGGAAATAGAGCCAGGGCATTCTGGGGCACAGGCCTCTGCCCCTCGCTGCCCACAGTGCCTTGCTTCAGGGTGTAGACCAGAGGGGTAAAGAATGCCTTCTTTGGTTGGGGTACTTCCTGGGGATAATCCCGTGGTCCTGCCGCATTCACATGTCTCCCCTCATTGCATTCCGCCAAGAGTTGTTTGCAATTCAGGTCGCTCAAGCTGCACGGTACAGGGAATGGGAAACAGGTAAGGACAGCAGGGGAAGACACAAGTGCCAATGGGCTGGCCAACATGCAGGGCTGGGCTCCCTAGCCACGCCCACCACAACAATATCAGGCTTGATTCGATCAAGTCGGACCCAGTGCCCTGAAAACCCTTAGCACCTTCCAAGGCACGGTAAACTGGGTGTGCTCGCAAGTGCGTGAGTGTGTCCGTGTTTGGTTGTACGAGTGCGTGTGTGTTCCTGACACCGTACATGGGTGTACTTCCTAAACATAAGTCTGGATATGTGTAAATAGGCATCTGGATGTGGATCCAGGAGGTCCCGTCACAGTGTGTTCTGAGTGAGCATGTGGAGGCTGCGGCGAGTGACAGAGAAAGACAGAGATGGAGAGTGGGCTTGCATGTGAGAAATTTTCTGTCCATGTGCGGTGGCAGGAGTGTGTCCGATATGAAGTTGAACAGATGCAATTCAAAGTGTGTGCACGTATACTTGCTTGCTTGAAATTCCCAGGAAACCATTCATTTGGCAAGGCTGCCTTTAGTGCTGTCTGCTTCTCCAAGGTCTCCAGACATGAGTCCGGGGATGCTAAGCAGCCACTGCTGTTGGCGATCCGCATGACAGTGATGATGACGCCTACGAATAGCATTGCTGGGAGCCAGGGTGCCTTGGCCAACGCAGGGAAGCGTCAGAATTCCCTTTCCCTGGTGTCTGAGCATAGCACCCTGCAGGAGCCTTAAACTTATGGCTGTGAGCCAACGGCCCCCGCATTGCCAGCTCCTGCCTATAGCCATTATGACCCACCGCTACTCGGTAGGAGGAAGGATCTGGCAGAGATGTGGGCCAGAGAGGCCAGGCAAGAGGGCAAACAAGAGTGGAGCGGTCACCTGTGCAGTTAGGAGAACCCAATAACCCCTCACCTGCTGACCTTGAATCTCCATTCTGCTGTCATCGAACAGATGACGTGGATGGGGAGAGAGGTGGGGGATTCAGACACCGGCCACTTCCAGGACTGGCAAGGGCAGAGGAGGTGGGGGAGCTGTCCAACACGGGTTCAGCCAGGATGTGGGATGGAGCGGGAGCGGAGGTGCACAGTGGACCCAGCCCGTCCCAGCGGGGATTCCAGGTGTGCGATTTGTGGCTCCGGAGCTCCTGTATTTCCCTGTTGGCCTGTGAGAACTGGTGAGCAGTCAGAGCCAACCCCTAAGGGCCTTCGCGTCCCTTTCGCTAGGGCAACTCCACTTGGAACACTGGCACACGTCAGCAGGTGGCGCCTAGAACCTGATCACGTCACAGAGCGCCTAACCCTCCAGGCACCGCCCAGAGGCTTCCCAGCACCCCTGGGGCGCATGTGCAGTCAAGGAGGCATAAGCAGGGCCTGATGGGCTGTGAGCAACAACTGACTACCGCTAAGAGGCGTCACTCCCCCTCCCGCTAAAGCTGATCCTGTTGGAATGCAAATGCAAGTGCACCTCAGCACACTGGGCGAGGCATAGAAACCCAAATCATCCAGCCACCTCCTGGAGGCTTTGCTACACGGCGGGCCGCGCATGCGCAGTCCTGCAACGTCAGAAGCACACCAGGCTGCTACCTAGCAAGCCAGTGAAGGGCTTCAAGTGGTCTCGGTCAAGTGAGCAGTTGCTTTTTCCAGACTAATAGGATGTCAGTCGCAGGAAAAGGAGCCACAAGGTAGAAAAGGAAGGCCCCAACCCTCCTCCCTCATATACACACCTCCTGCACAGAGAAAAGAAGCAGAGGGATTTGGGGACAGAACAGGGAGACTACAGCTTAGAGGAATGCGCACTGTTGTGCACGAGAGGACTGGGAGAGGCCAGGAGTACAGAGGCTGAGAGCAGAGGGCGAATTGGAGAAGATAGCAAGGGCCAGGAAGAGGGAGGGGGTTCTGAATTCCTCAGAGGAAGGGACGAGATGCGTCGGGAGCTGTGTAGCCTGTGAAGCTCAGATGGAGGAGGAGGAAAATGGGAAGCAGAGGCAGGGGCGAAGAGGCAGAGTCCCGGGTGGCACGCGTGAGTTGATAGGAGTCTGGAGGCAGGAAGGCTAATGCTAGGAGTGGAAGCAGCAGCAAGGCAGGGGCAAGGAGGGCATGAAGAGACAATCTCAGGGAGTTTGTGGTGAAGCAAATATGAGTGCAGGGGACAAGCCTCAGGAACTCAGCCGCTGATGGAAGTTGGTGGCGAGGAAGGCCAGGATGCTTGCCACGGGACGGGCGCCGTGCCCCCAAGCCCATGTACCAACGAGACGGAAATAGAGCCAGGGCATTCTGGGGCACAGGCCTCTGCCCCTCGCTGCCCACAGTGCCTTGCTTCAGGGTGTAGACCAGAGGGGTAAAGAATGCCTTCTTTGGTTGGGGTACTTCCTGGGGATAATCCCGTGGTCCTGCCGCATTCACATGTCTCCCCTCATTGCATTCCGCCAAGAGTTGTTTGCAATTCAGGTCGCTCAAGCTGCACGGTACAGGAATGGGAAACAGGTAAGGACAGCAGGGGAAGACACAAGTGCCAATGGGCTGGCCAACATGCAGGGCTGGGCTCCCTAGCCACGCCCACCACAACAATATCAGGCTTGATTCGATCAAGTCGGACCCAGTGCCCTGAAAACCCTTAGCACCTTCCAAGGCACGGTAAACTGGGTGTGCTCGCAAGTGCGTGAGTGTGTCCGTGTTTGGTTGTACGAGTGCGTGTGTGTTCCTGACACCGTACATGGGTGTACTTCCTAAACATAAGTCTGGATATGTGTAAATAGGCATCTGGATGTGGATCCAGGAGGTCCCGTCACAGTGTGTTCTGAGTGAGCATGTGGAGGCTGCGGCGAGTGACAGAGAAAGACAGAGATGGAGAGTGGGCTTGCATGTGAGAAATTTTCTGTCCATGTGCGGTGGCAGGAGTGTGTCCGATATGAAGTTGAACAGATGCAATTCAAAGTGTGTGCACGTATACTTGCTTGCTTGAAATTCCCAGGAAACCATTCATTTGGCAAGGCTGCCTTTAGTGCTGTCTGCTTCTCCAAGGTCTCCAGACATGAGTCCGGGGATGCTAAGCAGCCACTGCTGTTGGCGATCCGCATGACAGTGATGATGACGCCTACGAATAGCATTGCTGGGAGCCAGGGTGCCTTGGCCAACGCAGGGAAGCGTCAGAATTCCCTTTCCCTGGTGTCTGAGCATAGCACCCTGCAGGAGCCTTAAACTTATGGCTGTGAGCCAACGGCCCCCGCATTGCCAGCTCCTGCCTATAGCCATTATGACCCACCGCTACTCGGTAGGAGGAAGGATCTGGCAGAGATGTGGGCCAGAGAGGCCAGGCAAGAGGGCAAACAAGAGTGGAGCGGTCACCTGTGCAGTTAGGAGAACCCAATAACCCCTCACCTGCTGACCTTGAATCTCCATTCTGCTGTCATCGAACAGATGACGTGGATGGGGAGAGAGGTGGCGGATTCAGACACCGGCCACTTCCAGGACTGGCAAGGGCAGAGGAGGTGGGGGAGCTGTCCAACACGGGTTCAGCCAGGATGTGGGATGGAGCGGGAGCGGAGGTGCACAGTGGACCCAGCCCGTCCCAGCGGGGATTCCAGGTGTGCGATTTGTGGCTCCGGAGCTCCTGTATTTCCCTGTTGGCCTGTGAGAACTGGTGAGCAGTCAGAGCCAACCCCTAAGGGCCTTCGCGTCCCTTTCGCTATGGCAACTCCACTTGGAACACTGGCACACGTCAGCAGGTGGCGCCTAGAACCTGATCACGTCACAGAGCGCCTAACCCTCCAGGCACCGCCCAGAGGCTTCCCAGCACCCCTGGGGCGCATGTGCAGTCAAGGAGGCATAAGCAGGGCCTGATGGGCTAGTGAGCAACAACTGACTACCGCTAAGAGGCGTCACTCCCCCTCCCGCTAAAGCTGATCCTGTTGGAATGCAAATGCAAGTGCACCTCAGCACACTGGGCGAGGCATAGAAACCCAAATCATCCAGCCACCTCCTGGAGGCTTTGCTACACGGCGGGGCCGCGCATGCGCAGTCCTGCAACGTCAGAACACACCAGGCTGCTACCTAGCAAGCCAGTGAAGGGCTTCAAGTGGTCTCGGTCAAGTGAGCAGTTGCTTTTTCCAGACTAATAGGATGTCAGTCGCAGGAAAAGGAGCCACAAGGTAGAAAAGGAAGGCCCCAACCCTCCTCCCTCATATACACACCTCCTGCACAGAGAAAAGAAGCAGAGGGATTTGGGGACAGAACAGGGAGACTACAGCTTAGAGGAATGCGCACTGTTGTGCACGAGAGGACTGGGAGAGGCCAGGAGTACAGAGGCTGAGAGCAGAGGGCGAATTGGAGAAGATAGCAAGGGCCAGGAAGAGGGAGGGGGTTCTGAATTCCTCAGAGGAAGGGACGAGATGCGTCGGGAGCTGTGTAGCCTGTGAAGCTCAGATGGAGGAGGAGGAAAATGGGAAGCAGAGGCAGGGGCGAAGAGGCAGAGGCCCGGTGGCACGCGTGAGTTGATAGGAGTCTGGAGGCAGGAAGGCTAATGCTAGGAGTGGAAGCAGCAGCAAGGCAGGGGCAAGGAGGGCATGAAGAGACAATCTCAGGGAGTTTGTGGTGAAGCAAATATGAGTGCAGGGGACAAGCCTCAGGAACTCAGCCGCTGATGGAAGTGGTGGCGAGGAAGGCCAGGATGCTTGCCACGGGACGGGCGCCGTGCCCCCAAGCCCATGTACAACGAGACGGAAATAGAGCCAGGGCATTCTGGGGCACAGGCCTCTGCCCCTCGCTGCCCACAGTGCCTTGCTTCAGGGTGTAGACCAGAGGGGTAAAGAATGCCTTCTTTGGTTGGGGTACTTCCTGGGGATAATCCCGTGGTCCTGCCGCATTCACATGTCTCCCCTCATTGCATTCCGCCAAGAGTTGTTTGCAATTCAGGTCGCTCAAGCTGCACGGTACAGGGAATGGGAAACAGGTAAGGACAGCAGGGGAAGACACAAGTGCCAATGGGCTGGCCAACATGCAGGGCTGGGCTCCCTAGCCACGCCCACCACAACAATATCAGGCTTGATTCGATCAAGTCGGACCCAGTGCCCTGAAAACCCTTAGCACCTTCCAAGGCACGGTAAACTGGGTGTGCTCGCAAGTGCGTGAGTGTGTCCGTGTTTGGTTGTACGATGTGCGTGTGTGTTCCTGACACCGTACATGGGTGTACTTCCTAAACATAAGTCTGGATATGTGTAAATAGGCATCTGGATGTGGATCCAGGAGGTCCCGTCACAGTGTGTTCTGAGTGAGCATGTGGAGGCTGCGGCGAGTGACAGAGAAAGACAGAGATGGAGAGTGGGCTTGCATGTGAGAAATTTTCTGTCCATGTGCGGTGGCAGGAGTGTGTCCGATATGAAGTTGAACAGATGCAATTCAAAGTGTGTGCACGTATACTTGCTTGCTTGAAATTCCCAGGAAACCATTCATTTGGCAAGGCTGCCTTTAGTGCTGTCTGCTTCTCCAAGGTCTCCAGACATGAGTCCGGGGATGCTAAGCAGCCACTGCTGTTGGCGATCCGCATGACAGTGATGATGACGCCTACGAATAGCATTGCTGGGAGCCAGGGTGCCTTGGCCAACGCAGGGAAGCGTCAGAATTCCCTTTCCCTGGTGTCTGAGCATAGCACCCTGCAGGAGCCTTAAACTTATGGCTGTGAGCCAACGGCCCCCGCATTGCCAGCTCCTGCCTATAGCCATTATGACCACCGCTACTCGGTAGGAGGAAGGATCTGGCAGAGATGTGGGCCAGAGAGGCCAGGCAAGAGGGCAAACAAGAGTGGAGCGGTCACCTGTGCAGTTAGGAGAACCCAATAACCCCTCACCTGCTGACCTTGAATCTCCATTCTGCTGTCATCGAACAGATGACGTGGATGGGGAGAGAGGTGGGGGATTCAGACACCGGCCACTTCCAGGACTGGCAAGGGCAGAGGAGGTGGGGGAGCTGTCCAACACGGGTTCAGCCAGGATGTGGGATGGAGCGGGAGCGGAGGTGCACAGTGGACCCAGCCCGTCCCAGCGGGGATTCCAGGTGTGCGATTTGTGGCTCCGGAGCTCCTGTATTTCCCTGTTGGCCTGTGAGAACTGGTGAGCAGTCAGAGCCAACCCCTAAGGGCCTTCGCGTCCCTTTCGCTAGGGCAACTCCACTTGGAACACTGGCACACGTCAGCAGGTGGCGCCTAGAACCTGATCACGTCACAGAGCGCCCAACCCTCCAGGCACCGCCCAGAGGCTTCCCAGCACCCCTGGGGCGCATGTGCAGTCAAGGAGGCATAAGCAGGGCCTGATGGGCTGTGAGCAACAACTGACTACCGCTAAGAGGCGTCACTCCCCCTCCCGCTAAAGCTGATCCTGTTGGAATGCAAATGCAAGTGCACCTCAGCACACTGGGCGAGGCATAGAAACCCAAATCATCCAGCCACCTCCTGGAGGCTTTGCTACACGGCGGGCCGCGCATGCGCAGTCCTGCAACGTCAGAAGCACACCAGGCTGCTACCTAGCAAGCCAGTGAAGGGCTTCAAGTGGTCTCGGTCAGTGAGCAGTTGCTTTTTCCAGACTAATAGGATGTCAGTCGCAGGAAAAGGAGCCACAAGGTAGAAAAGGAAGGCCCCAACCCTCCTCCCTCATATACACACCTCCTGCACAGAGAAAAGAAGCAGAGGGATTTGGGGACAGAACAGGGAGACTACAGCTTAGAGGAATGCGCACTGTTGTGCACGAGAGGACTGGGAGAGGCCAGGAGTACAGAGGCTGAGAGCAGAGGGCGAATTGGAGAAGATAGCAAGGGCCAGGAAGAGGGAGGGGGTTCTGAATTCCTCAGAGGAAGGGACGAGATGCGTCGGGAGCTGTGTAGCCTGTGAAGCTCAGATGGAGGAGGAGGAAAATGGGAAGCAGAGGCAGGGGCGAAGAGGCAGAGGCCCGGTGGCACGCGTGAGTTGATAGGAGTCTGGAGGCAGGAAGGCTAATGCTAGGAGTGGAAGCAGCAGCAAGGCAGGGGCAAGGAGGGCATGAAGAGACAATCTCAGGGAGTTTGTGGTGAAGCAAATATGAGTGCAGGGGGACAAGCCTCAGGAACTCAGCCGCTGATGGAAGTTGGTGGCGAGGAAGGCCAGGATGCTTGCCACGGGACGGGCGCCGTGCCCCCAAGCCCATGTACCAACGAGACGGAAATAGAGCCAGGGCATTCTGGGGCACAGGCCTCTGCCCCTCGCTGCCCACAGTGCCTTGCTTCAGGGTGTAGACCAGAGGGGTAAAGAATGCCTTCTTTGGTTGGGGTACTTCCTGGGGATAATCCCGTGGTCCTGCCGCATTCACATGTCTCCCTCATTGCATTCCGCCAAGAGTTGTTTGCAATTCAGGTCGCTCAAGCTGCACGGTACAGGGGAATGGGAAACAGGTAAGGACAGCAGGGGAAGACACAAGTGCCAATGGGCTGGCCAACATGCAGGGCTGGGCTCCCTAGCCACGCCCACCACAACAATATCAGGCTTGATTCGATCAAGTCGGACCCAGTGCCCTGAAAACCCTTAGCACCTTCCAAGGCACGGTAAACTGGGTGTGCTCGCAAGTGCGTGAGTGTGTCCGTGTTTGGTTGTACGAGTGCGTGTGTGTTCCTGACACCGTACATGGGTGTACTTCCTAAACATAAGTCTGGATATGTGTAAATAGGCATCTGGATGTGGATCCAGGAGGTCCCGTCACAGTGTGTTCTGAGTGAGCATGTGGAGGCTGCGGCGAGTGACAGAGAAAGACAGAGATGGAGAGTGGGCTTGCATGTGAGAAATTTTCTGTCCATGTGCGGTGGCAGGAGTGTGTCCGATATGAAGTTGAACAGATGCAATTCAAAGTGTGTGCACGTATACTTGCTTGCTTGAAATTCCCAGGAAACCATTCATTTGGCAAGGCTGCCTTTAGTGCTGTCTGCTTCTCCAAGGTCTCCAGACATGAGTCCGGGGATGCTAAGCAGCCACTGCTGTTGGCGATCCGCATGACAGTGATGATGACGCCTACGAATAGCATTGCTGGGAGCCAGGGTGCCTTGGCCAACGCAGGGAAGCGTCAGAATTCCCTTTCCCTGGTGTCTGAGCATAGCACCCTGCAGGAGCCTTAAACTTATGGCTGTGAGCCAACGGCCCCCGCATTGCCAGCTCCTGCCTATAGCCATTATGACCCACCGCTACTCGGTAGGAGGAAGGATCTGGCAGAGATGTGGGCCAGAGAGGCCAGGCAAGAGGGCAAACAAGAGTGGAGCGGTCACCTGTGCAGTTAGGAGAACCCAATAACCCCTCACCTGCTGACCTTGAATCTCCATTCTGCTGTCATCGAACAGATGACGTGGATGGGGAGAGAGGTGGGGGATTCAGACACCGGCCACTTCCAGGACTGGCAAGGGCAGAGGAGGTGGGGGAGCTGTCCAACACGGGTTCAGCCAGGATGTGGGATGGAGCGGGAGCGGAGGTGCACAGTGGACCAGCCCGTCCAGCGGGGATTCCAGGTGTGCGATTTGTGGCTCCGGAGCTCCTGTATTTCCCTGTTGGCCTGTGAGAACTGGTGAGCAGTCAGAGCCAACCCCTAAGGGCCTTCGCGTCCCTTTCGCTAGGGCAACTCCACTTGGAACACTGGCACACGTCAGCAGGTGGCGCCTAGAACCTGATCACGTCACAGAGCGCCCAACCCTCCAGGCACCGCCCAGAGGCTTCCCAGCACCCCTGGGGCGCATGTGCAGTCAAGGAGGCATAAGCAGGGCCTGATGGGCTGTGAGCAACAACTGACTACCGCTAAGAGGCGTCACTCCCCCCTCCCGCTAAGCTGATCCTGTTGGAATGCAAATGCAAGTGCACCTCAGCACACTGGGCGAGGCATAGAAACCCAAATCATCCAGCCACCTCCTGGAGGCTTTGCTACACGGCGGGCCGCGCATGCGCAGTCCTGCAACGTCAGAAGCACACCAGGCTGCTACCTAGCAAGCCAGTGAAGGGCTTCAAGTGGTCTCGGTCAAGTGAGCAGTTGCTTTTTCCAGACTAATAGGATGTCAGTCGCAGGAAAAGGAGCCACAAGGTAGAAAAGGAAGGCCCCAACCCTCCTCCCTCATATACACACCTCCTGCACAGAGAAAAGAAGCAGAGGGATTTGGGGACAGAACAGAACAGGGAGACTACAGCTTAGAGGAATGCGGACTCTTGTGCACGAGAGGACTGGGAGAGGCCAGGAGTACAGAGGCTGAGAGCAGAGGGCGAATTGGAGAAGATAACAAGGGCCAGGAAGAGGGGAGGGGGTTCTGAATTCCTCAGAGGAAGGGACGAGATGCGTCGGGAGCTGTGTAGCCTGTGAAGCTCAGATGGAGGAGAGGAAAATGGGAAGCAGAGGCAGGGGCGAAGAGGCACAGGCCCGGTGGCACGCGTGAGTTGATAGGAGTCTGGAGGCAGGAAGGCTAATGCTAGGAGTGGAAGCAGCAGCAAGGCAGGGGCAAGGAGGGCATGAAGAGAGAATCTCAGGGAGTTTGTGGTGAAGCAAATATGAGTGCAGGGGACAAGCCTCAGGAACTCAGCCGCTGATGGAAGTTGGTGGCGAGGAAGGCCAGGATGCTTGCCATGGGACGGGCGCCGTGCCCCCAAGCCCATGTACCAAGGAGACCGAAATAGAGCCAGGGCATTCTGGGGCACAGGCCTCTGCCCCTCGCTGCCCACAGTGCCTTGCTTCAGGGTGTAGACCAGTGGGTAAAGAATGCCTTCTTTGGTTGGGGTACTTCCTGGGGATAATCCCGTGTCCTGCCGCATTCACATGTCTCCCCTCATTGCATTCCGCCAAGAGTTGTTTGCAATTCAGGTCGCTCAAGCTGCATGGTACAGGGAATGGGAAACAGGTAAGGACAGCAGGGGAAGACACAAGTGCCAATGGGCTGGCCAACATGCAGGGCTGGGCTCCCTAGCCACGCCCACCACAACAATATCAGGCTTGATTCGATCAAGTCCGACCCAGTGCCCTGAAAACCCTTAGCACCTTCCAAGGCACGGTAAACTGGGTGTGCTCGCAAGTGCGTGAGTGTGTCCGTGTTTGGTTGTACGAGTGCGTGTGTGTTCCTGACACCGTACATGGGTGTACTTCCTAAACATAAGTCTGGATATGTGTAAATAGGCATCTGGATGTGGATCCAGGAGGTCCCGTCACAGTGTGTTTCTGAGTGAGCATGTGGAGGCTGCGGCGAGTGACAGAGAAAGACAGAGATGGAGAGTGGGCTTGCATGGTGAGAAATTTTCTGTCCATGTGCGGTGGCAGGAGTGTGTCCGATATGAAGTTGAACAGATGCAATTCAAAGTGTGTGCACGTATACTTGCTTGCTTGAAATTCCCAGGAAACCATTCATTTGGCAAGGCTGCCTTTAGTGCTGTCTGCTTCTCCAAGGTCTCCAGACATGAGTCCGGGGATGCTAAGCAGCCACTGCTGTTGGCGATCCGCATGACAGTGATGATGACGCCTACGAATAGCATTGCTGGGAGCCAGGGTGCCTTGGCCAACGCAGGGAAGCGTCAGAATGCCCTTTCCCTGGTGTCTGAGCATAGCACCCTGCAGGAGCCTTAAACTTATGGCTGTGAGCCAACGGCCCCCGCATTGCCAGCTCCTGCCTATAGCCATTATGACCCACCGCTACTCGGTAGGAGGAAGGATCTGGCAGAGATGTGGGCCAGAGAGGCCAGGCAAGAGGGCAAACAAGAGTGGAGCGGTCACCTGTGCAGTTAGGAGAACCCAATAACCCCTCACCTGCTGACCTTGAATCTCCATTCTGCTGTCATCGAACAGATGACGTGGATGGGAGAGAGGTGGCGGATTCAGACACCCGCCACTTCCAGGACTGGCAAGGGCAGAGGAGGTGGGGGAGCTGTCCAACACGGGTTCAGCCAGGATGTGGGATGGAGCGGGAGCGGAGGTGAAAAGTGGACCCAGCCCGTCCCAGCGGGGATTCCAGGTGTGCGATTTGTGCTCCGGAGGTCCTGTACTTCCCTGTTGGCCTGTGAGAACTGGTGAGCAGTCAGAGCCAACCCCTAAGGGCCTTCGCGTCCCTTTCGCTATGGCAACTCACTTGGAACACTGGCACACGTCAGCAGGTGGCGCCTAGAACCTGATCACGTCACAGAGCGCCTAACCCTCCAGGCACCGCCCAGAGGCTTCCAGCACCCCTGGGGCGCATGTGCAGTCAAGGAGGCATAAGCAGGGCCTGATGGGCTGTGAGCAACAACTGACTACCGCTAAGAGGCGTCACTC
Organism: Perognathus longimembris pacificus; assembly: GCF_023159225.1. Classification (NCBI taxonomy): domain Eukaryota; kingdom Metazoa; phylum Chordata; class Mammalia; order Rodentia; family Heteromyidae; genus Perognathus; species Perognathus longimembris. The sequence continues at coordinate 23,662 of NW_025960241.1, forward strand.
CCCCTCCCGCTAAAGCTGATCCTGTTGGAATGCAAATGCAAATGCACCTCAGCACACTGGGCAAGGCATAGAAACCCAAATCATCCAGCCACCTCCTGGAGGCTTTGCTACACGGCGGGCCGCGCATGCGCAGTCCGGCAACATCAGAAGCACACCAGGCTGCTAACTAGCAGGCCAGTGAAGGGCTTCAAGTGGTCTCGGTCAAGTGAGCAGTTGCTTTTTCCCAGACTAATAGGATGTCAGTCGCAGGAAAAGGAGCCACAAGGTAGAAAAGAAGGCCCCCAACCCTCCTCCCTCATATACACACCTCCTGCACAGAGAAAAGAAGCAGAGGGATTTGGGGACAGAACAGGGAGACTACAGCTTAGAGGATTGCGGTCTGTTGTGCACGAGAGGACTGGGAGAGGCCAGGACTACAGAGGCTGAGAGCAGAGGGCGAATTGGAGAAGATAACAAGGGCCAGGAAGAGGGAGGGGGTTCTAAATGCCTCAGAGGAAGGGACGAGATGCGTCGGGAGCTGTGTAGCCTGTGAAGCTCAGATGGAGGAGGAGGAAAATGGGAAGCAGAGGCAGGGGCGAAGAGGCAGAGGCCCGGTGGCACGCGTGGGTTGATAGGAGTCTGGAGGCAGGAAGGCTAATGCTAGGAGTGGAAGCAGCAGCAAGGCAGGGGCAAGGAGGGCATGAAGAGAGAATCTCAGGGAGTTTGTGGTGAAGCAAATATGAGTGCAGGGGACAAGCCTCAGGAACTCAGCCGCTGATGGAAGTTGGTGGCGAGGAAGGCCAGGATGCTTGCCATGGGACGGGCGCCGTGCCCCCAAGCCCATGTACCAAGGAGACCGAAATAGAGCCAGGGCATTCTGGGGCACAGGCCTCTGCCCCTCGCTGCCCACAGTGCCTTGCTCAGGGTGTAGACCAGAGGGGTAAAGAATGCCTTCTTTGGTTGGGGTACTTCCTGGGGATAATCCCGTGGTTCCTGCCGCATTCACATGTCTCCCCTCATTGCATTCCGCCAAGAGTTGTTTGCAATTCAGGTCGCTCAAGCTGCATGGTACAGGGAATGGGAAACAGGTAAGGACAGCAGGGGAAGACACAAGTGCCCAATGGGCTGGCCAACATGCAGGGCTGGGCTCCCTAGCCACGCCCACCACAACAATATCAGGCTTGATTCGATCAAGTCCGACCCAGTGCCCTGAAAACCCTTAGCACCTTCCAAGGCACGGTAAACTGGGTGTGCTCGCAAGTGCGTGAGTGTGTCCGTGTTTGGTTGTACGAGTGCGTGTGTGTTCCTGACACCGTACATGGGTGTACTTCCTAAACATAAGTCTGGATATGTGTAAATAGGCATCTGGATGTGGATCCAGGAGGTCCCCCGTCACAGTGTGTTCTGAGTGAGCTGTGGAGGCTGCGGCGAGTGACAGAGAAAGACAGAGATGGAGAGTGGGCTTGCATGTGAGAAATTTTCTGTCCATGTGCGGTGGCAGGAGTGTGTCCGATATGAAGTTGAACAGATGCAATTCAAAGTGTGTGCACGTATACTTGCTTGCTTGAAATTCCCAGGAAACCATTCATTTGGCAAGGCTGCCTTTAGTGCTGTCTGCTTCTCCAAGGTCTCCAGACATGAGTCCGGGGATGCTAAGCCAGCCACTGCTGTTGGCGATCCGCATGACAGTGATGATGACGCCTACGAATAGCATTGCTGGGAGCCAGGGTGCCTTGGCCAACGCAGGGAAGCGTCAGAATGCCCTTTCCCTGGTGTCTGAGCATAGCACCCCTGCAGGAGCCTTAAACTTATGGCTGTGAGCCAACGGCCCCCGCATTGCCAGCTCCTGCCTATAGCCATTATGACCCACCGCTACTCGGTAGGAGGAAGGATCTGGCAGAGATGTGGGCCAGAGAGGCCAGGCAAGAGGGCAAACAAGAGTGGAGCGGTCACCTGTGCAGTTAGGAGAACCCAATAACCCCTCACCTGCTGACCTTGAATCTCCATTCTGCTGTCATCGAACAGATGACGTGGATGGGGAGAGAGGTGGCGGATTCAGACACCGGCCACTTCCAGGACTGGCAAGGGCAGAGGAGGTGGGGGAGCTGTCCAACACGGGTTCAGCCAGGATGTGGGATGGAGCGGGAGCGGGAGGTGAAAAGTGGACCCAGCCCGTCCCAGCGGGGATTCCAGGTGTGCGATTTGTGGCTCCGGAGGTCCTGTACTTCCCTGTTGGCCTGTGAGAACTGGTGAGCAGTCAGAGCCAACCCCTAAGGGCCTTCGCGTCCCTTTCGCTATGGCAACTCCACTTGGAACCACTGGCACACGTCAGCAGGTGGCGCCTAGAACCTGATCACGTCACAGAGCGCCTAACCCTCCAGGCACCGCCCAGAGGCTTCCCAGCACCCCTGGGCGCATGTGCAGTCAAGGAGGCATAAGCAGGGGCCTGATGGGCCTGTGAGCAACAACTGACTACCGCTAAGAGGCGTCACTCCCCCTCCCGCTAAAGCTGATCCTGTTGGAATGCAAATGCAAATGCACCTCAGCACACTGGGCAAGGCATAGAAACCCAAATCATCCAGCACCTCCTGGAGGCTTTGCTACACGGCGGGCCGCGCATCGCGCAGTCCGGCAACATCAGAAGCACACCAGGCTGCTAACTAGCAGGCCAGTGAAGGGCTTCAAGTGGTCTCGGTCAAGTGAGCAGTTGCTTTTTCCAGACTAATAGGATGTCAGTCGCAGGAAAAGGAGCCACAAGGTAGAAAAGGAAGGCCCCAACCCTCCTCCCTCATATACACACCTCCTGCACAGAGAAAAGAAGCAGAGGGATTTGGGGACAGAACAGGGAGACTACAGCTTAGAGGATTGCGGACTGTTGTGCACGAGAGGACTCGGGAGAGGCCAGGACTACAGAGGCTGAGGCAGAGGGGCGAATTGGAGAAGATAACAAGGGCCAGGAAGAGGGAGGGGGTTCTAAATGCCTCAGAGGAAGGGACGAGATGCGTCGGGAGCTGTGTAGCCTGTGAAGCTCAGATGGAGGAGGAGGAAAATGGGAAGCAGAGGCAGGGCGAAGAGCAGAGGGCCCGGTGGCACGCGTGGGTTGATAGGAGTCTGGAGGCAGGAAGGCTAATGCTAGGAGTGGAAGCAGCAGCAAGGCAGGGGCAAGGAGGGCATGAAGAGAGAATCTCAGGGAGTTTGTGGTGAAGCAAATATGAGTGCAGGGGACAAGCCTCAGGAACTCAGCCGCTGATGGAAGTTGGTGGCGAGGAAGGCCAGGATGCTTGCCATGGGGACGGGCGCCGTGCCCCCAAGCCCATGTACCAAGGAGACCGAAATAGAGCCAGGGCATTCTGGGGCACAGGCCTCTGCCCCTCGCTGCCCACAGTGCCTTGCTTCAGGGTGTAGACCAGAGGGGTAAAGAATGCCTTCTTTGGTTGGGGTACTTCCTGGGATAATCCCGTGGTCCTGCCGCATTCACATGTCTCCCCTCATTGCATTCCGCCAAGAGTTGTTTGCAATTCAGGTCGCTCAAGCTGCATGGTACAGGGAATGGGAAACAGGTAAGGACAGCAGGGGAAGACACAAGTGCCAATGGGCTGGCCAACATGCAGGGCTGGGCTCCCTAGCCACGCCCACCACAACAATATCAGGCTTGATTCGATCAAGTCGGACCCAGTGCCCTGAAACCCGTAGCACCTTCCAAGGCACGGTAAACTGGGTGTGCTCGCAGTGCGTGAGTGTGTCCGTGTTTGGTTGTACGAGTGCGTGTGTGTTCCTGACAACCGTACATGGGTGTACTTCCTAAACATAAGTCTGGATATGTGTAAATAGGCATCTGGATGTGGATCCAGGAGGTCCCGTCACAGTGTGTTCTGAGTGAGCATGTGGAGGCTGCGGCGAGTGACAGAGAAAGACAGAGATGGAGAGTGGGCTTGCATGTGAGAAATTTTCTGTCCATGTGCGGTGGCAGGAGTGTGTCCGATATGAAGTTGAACAGATGCAATTCAAAGTGTGTGCACGTATACTTGCTTGCTTGAAATTCCCAGGAAACCATTCATTTGGCAAGGCTGCCTTTAGTGCTGTCTGCTTCTCCAAGGTCTCCAGACATGAGTCCGGGGATGCTAAGCAGCCACTGCTGTTGGCGATCCGCATGACAGTTGATGATGACGCCTACGAATAGCATTGCTGGGAGCCAGGGTGCCTTGGCCAACGCAGGGAAGCGTCAGAATGCCCTTTCCCTGGTGTCTGAGCATAGCACCCTGCAGGAGCCTTAAACTTATGGCTGTGAGCCAACGGCCCCCGCATTGCCAGCTCCTGCCTATAGCCATTATGACCCACCGCTACTCGGTAGGAGGAAGGATCTGGCAGAGATGTGGGCCAGAGAGGCCAGGCAAGAGGGGCAAACAAGAGTGGAGCGGTCACCTGTGCAGTTAGGGAGAACCCAATAACCCCTCACCTGCTGACCTTGAATCTCCATTCTGCTGTCATCGAACAGATGACGTGGATGGGGAGAGAGGTGCGGATTCAGACACCGGCCACTTCCAGGACTGGCAAGGGCAGAGGAGGTGGGGGAGCTGTCCAACACGGTTCAGCCAGGATGTGGGATGGAGCGGAGCGGAGGGTGAAAAGTGGACCCAGCCCGTCCCAGCGGGGATTCAGGTGTGCGATTTGTGGCTCCGGAGGTCCTGTACTTCCCTGTTGGCCTGTGAGAACTGGTGAGCAGTCAGAGCCAACCCCTAAGGGCCTTCGCGTCCCTTTCGCTATGGCAACTCCACTTGGAACACTGGCACACGTCAGCAGGTGGCGCCTAGAACCTGATCACGTCACAGAGCGCCTAACCCTCCAGGCACCGCCCAGAGGCTTCCCAGCACCCCTGGGGCGCATGTGCAGTCAAGGAGGCATAAGCAGGGCCTGATGGGCTGTGAGCAACAACTGACTACCGCTAAGAGGCGTCACTCCCCCTCCCGCTAAAGCTGATCCTGTTGGAATGCAAATGCAAATGCACCTCAGCACACTGGGCAAGGCATAGAAACCCAAATCATCCAGCCACCTCCTGGAGGCTTTGCTACACGGCGGGCCGCGCATGCGCAGTCCGGCAACATCAGAAGCACACCAGGCTGCTAACTAGCAGGCCAGTGAAGGGCTTCAAGTGGTCTCGGTCAAGTGAGCAGTTGCTTTTTCCAGACTAATAGGATGTCAGTCGCAGGAAAAGGAGCCACAAGGTAGAAAAGGAAGGCCCCAACCCTCCTCCCTCATATACACACCTCCTGCACAGAGAAAAGAAGCAGAGGGATTTGGGGACAGAACAGGGAGACTACAGCTTAGAGGATTGCGGACTGTTGTGCACGAGAGGACTGGGAGAGGCCAGGACTACAGAGGCTGAGAGCAGAGGGCGAATTGGAGAAGATAACAAGGGCCAGGAAGAGGGAGGGGGTTCTAAATGCCTCAGAGGAAGGGACGAGATGCGTCGGGGAGCTGTGTAGCCTGTGAAGCTCAGATGGAGGAGGAGGAAAATGGGAAGCAGAGGCAGGGGCGAAGAGGCAGAGGCCCGGTGGCACGCGTGGGTTGATAGGAGTCTGGAGGCAGGAAGGCTAATGCTAGGAGTGGAAGCAGCAGCAAGGCAGGGGCAAGGAGGGCATGAAGAGAGAATCTCAGGGAGTTTGTGGTGAAGCAAATATGAGTGCAGGGGACAAGCCTCAGGAACTCAGCCGCTGATGAAGTTGGTGGCGAGGAAGGCCAGGATGCTTGCCATGGGACGGGCGCCGTGCCCCCAAGCCCATGTACCAAGGAGACCGAAATAGAGCCAGGGCATTCTGGGGCACAGGCCTCTGCCCCTCGCTGCCCACAGTGCCTTGCTTCAGGGTGTAGACCAGAGGGGTAAAGAATGCCTTCTTTGGTTGGGGTACTTCCTGGGGATAATCCCGTGGTCCTGCCGCATTCACATGTCTCCCCTCATTGCATTCCGCCAAGAGTTGTTTGCAATTCAGGTCGCTCAAGCTGCATGGTACAGGGAATGGGAAACAGGTAAGGACAGCAGGGAAGACACAAGTGCCAATGGGCTGGCCAACATGCAGGCTGGGCTCCCTAGCCACGCCCACCACAACAATATCAGGCTTGATTCGATCAAGTCCGACCCAGTGCCCTGAAAACCCTTAGCACCTTCCAAGGCACGGTAAACTGGGTGTGCTCGCAAGTGCGTGAGTGTGTCCGTGTTTGGTTGTACGAGTGCGTGTGTGTTCCTGACACCGTACATGGGTGTACTTCCTAAACATAAGTCCTGGATATGTGTAAATAGGCATCTGGATGTGGATCCAGGAGGTCCCGTCACAGTGTGTTCTGAGTGAGCATGTGGAGGCTGCGGCGAGTGACAGAGAAAGACAGAGATGGAGAGTGGGCTTGCATGTGAGAAATTTTCTGTCCATGTGCGGTGGCAGGAGTGTGTCCGATATGAAGTTGTAACAGATGCAATCAAAGTGTGTGCACGTATACTTGCTTGCTTGAAATTCCCAGGAAACCATTCATTTGGCAAGGCTGCCTTTAGTGCTGTCTGCTTCTCCAAGGTCTCCAGACATGAGTCCGGGGATGCTAAGCAGCCACTGCTGTTGGCGATCCGCATGACAGTGATGATGACGCCTACGAATAGCATTGCTGGGAGCCAGGGTGCCTTGGCCAACGCAGGGAAGCGTCAGAATGCCCTTTCCCTGGTGTCTGAGCATAGCACCCTGCAGGAGCCTTAAACTTATGGCTGTGAGCCAACGGCCCCCCGCATTGCCAGCTCCTGCCTATAGCCATTATGACCCACCGCTACTCGGTAGGAGGAAGGATCTGGCAGAGATGTGGGCCAGAGAGGCCAGGCAAGAGGGCAAACAAGAGTGGAGCGGTCACCTGTGCAGTTAGGAGAACCCAATAACCCCTCACCTGCTGACCTTGAATCTCCATTCTGCTGTCATCGAACAGATGACGTGGATGGGGAGAGAGGTGGCGGATTCAGACACCGGCCACTTCCAGGACTGGCAAGGGCAGAGGAGGTGGGGGAGCTGTCCAACACGGGTTCAGCCAGGATGTGGGATGGAGCGGGAGCGGAGGTGAAAAGTGGACCCAGCCCGTCCCAGCGGGGATTCCAGGTGTGCGATTTGTGGCTCCGGAGGTCCTGTACTTCCCTGTTGGCCTGTGAGAACTGGTGAGCAGTCAGAGCCAACCCCTAAGGGCCTTCGCGTCCCTTTCGCTATGGCAACTCCACTTGGAACACTGCACACACGTCAGCAGGTGGCGCCTAGAACCTGATCACGTCACAGAGCGCCTAACCCTCCAGGCACCGCCCAGAGGCTTCCAGCACCCCTGGGGGCCATGTGCAGTCAAGGAGGCATAAGCAGGGCCTGATGGGCTGTGAGCAACAACTGGACTACCCGCTAAGAGGCGTCACTCCCCCTCCCGCTAAAGCTGATCCTGTTGGAATGCAAATGCAAATGCACCTCAGCACACTGGGCAAGGCATAGAAACCCAAATCATCCAGCCACCTCCTGGAGGCTTTGCTACACGGCGGGCCGCGCATTGCCGCAGTCCGGCAACATCAGAAGCACACCAGGCTGCTAACTAGCAGGCCAGTGAAGGGCTTCAAGTGGTCTCGGTCAAGTGAGCAGTTGCTTTTTCCAGACTAATAGGATGTCAGTCGCAGGAAAAGGAGCCACAAGGTAGAAAAGGAAGGCCCCAACCCTCCTCCCTCATATACACACCTCCTGCACAGAGAAAAGAAGCAGAGGGATTTGGGGACAGAACAGGGAGACTACAGCTTAGAGGATTGCGTCTGTTGTGCACGAGAGGACTGGGAGAGGCCAGGACTACAGAGGCTGAGAGCAGAGGGCGAATTGGAGAAGATAACAAGGGCCAGGAAGAGGGAGGGGGTTCTAAATGCCTCAGAGGAAGGGACGAGATGCGTCGGGAGCTGTGTAGCCTGTGAAGCTCAGATGGAGGAGAGGAAAATGGGAAGCAGAGGCAGGGGCGAAGAGGCAGAGGCCCGGTGGCACGCGTGGGTTGATAGGAGTCTGGAGGCAGGAAGGCTAATGCTAGGAGTGGAAGCAGCAGCAAGGCAGGGGCAAGGAGGGCATGAAGAGAGAATCTCAGGGAGTTTGTGGTGAAGCAAATATGAGTGCAGGGGACAAGCCTCAGGAACTCAGCCGCTGATGGAAGTTGGTGGCGAGGAAGGCCAGGATGCTTGCCATGGGACGGCCGCCGTGCCCCCAAGCCCATGTACCAAGGAGACCGAAATAGAGCCAGGGCATTCTGGGGCACAGGCCTCTGCCCCTCGCTGCCCACAGTGCCTTGCTTCAGGGTGTAGACCAGAGGGGTAAAGAATGCCTTCTTTGGTTGGGGTACTTCCTGGGGATAATCCCGTGGTCCTGCCGCATTCACATGTCTCCCCTCATTGCATTCCGCCAAGAGTTGTTTGCAATTCAGGTCGCTCAAGCTGCATGGTACAGGGAATGGGAAACAGGTAAGGACAGCAGGGGAAGACACAAGTGCCAATGGGCTGGCCAACATGCAGGGCTGGGCTCCCTAGCCACGCCCACCACAACAATATCAGGCTTGATTCGATCAAGTCCGACCCAGTGCCCTGAAAACCTTAGCACCTTCCAAGGCACGGTAAACTGGGTGTGCTCGCAAGTGCGTGAGTGTGTCGTGTTTGGTTGTACGAGTGCGTGTGTGTTCCTGACACCGTACATGGGTGTACTTCCTAAACATAAGTCTGGATATGTGTAAATAGGCATCTGGATGTGGATCCAGGAGGTCCCGTCACAGTGTGTTCTGAGTGAGCATGTGGAGGCTGCGGCGAGTGACAGAGAAAGACAGAGATGGAGAGTGGGCTTGCATGTGAGAAATTTTCTGTCCATGTGCGGTGGCAGGAGTGTGTCCGATATGAAGTTGAACAGATGCAATTCAAAGTGTGTGCACGTATACTTGCTTGCTTGAAATTCCCAGGAAACCATTCATTTGGCAAGGCTGCCTTTAGTGCTGTCTGCTTCTCCAAGGTCTCCAGACATGAGTCCGGGGATGCTAAGCAGCCACTGCTGTTGGCGATCCGCATGACAGTGATGATGACGCCTACGAATAGCATTGCTGGGAGCCAGGGTGCCTTGGCCAACGCAGGGAAGCGTCAGAATGCCCTTTCCCTGGTGTCTGAGCATAGCACCCTGCAGGAGCCTTAAACTTATGGCTGTGAGCCAACGGCCCCCGCATTGCCAGCTCCTGCCTATAGCCATTATGACCCACCGCTACTCGGTAGGAGGAAGGATCTGGCAGAGATGTGGGCCAGAGAGGCCAGGCAAGAGGGCAAACAAGAGTGGAGCGGTCACCTGTGCAGTTAGGAGAACCCAATAACCCCTCACCTGCTGACCTTGAATCTCCATTCTGCTGTCATCGAACAGATGACGTGGATGGGGGAGAGAGGTGGCGGATTCAGACACCGGCCACTTCCAGGACTGGCAAGGGCAGAGGAGGTGGGGGAGCTGTCCCAACACGGGTTCAGCCAGGATGTGGGATGGAGCGGGAGCGGAGGTGAAAAGTGGACCCAGCCCGTCCCAGCGGGGATTCCAGGTGTGCGATTTGTGGCTCCGGAGGTCCTGTACTTCCCTGTTGGCCTGTGAGAACTGGTGAGCAGTCAGAGCCAACCCCTAAGGGCCTTCGCGTCCCTTTCGCTATGGCAACTCCACTTGGAACACTGGCACACGTCAGCAGGTGGCGCCTAGAACCTGATCACGTCACAGAGCGCCTAACCCTCCAGGCACCGCCCAGAGGCTTCCCAGCACCCCTGGGGCGCATGTGCAGTCAAGGAGGCATAAGCAGGGCCTGATGGGCTGTGAGCAACAACTGACTACCGCTAAGAGGCGTCACTCCCCCTCCCGCTAAAGCTGATCCTGTTGGAATGCAAATGCAAATGCACCTCAGCACACTGGGCAAGGCATAGAAACCCAAATCATCAGCCACCTCCTGGAGGCTTTGCTACACGGCGGGCCGCGCATGCGCAGTCCGGCAACATCAGAAGCACACCAGGCTGCTAACTAGCAGGCCAGTGAAGGGCTTCAAGTGGTCTCGGTCAAGTGAGCAGTTGCTTTTTCCAGACTAATAGGATGTCAGTCGCAGGAAAAGGAGCCACAAGGTAGAAAAGGAAGGCCCCAACCCTCCTCCCTCATATACACACCTCCTGCACAGAGAAAAGAAGCAGAGGGATTTGGGGACAGAACAGGGAGACTACAGCTTAGAGGATTGCGGACTGTTGTGCACGAGAGGACTGGGAGAGGCCAGGACTACAGAGGCTGAGAGCAGAGGGCGAATTGGAGAAGATAACAAGGGCCAGGAAGAGGGAGGGGGTTCTAAATGCCTCAGAGGAAGGGACGAGATGCGTCGGGAGCTGTGTAGCCTGTGAAGCTCAGATGGAGGAGGAGGAAAATGGGAAGCAGAGGCAGGGGCGAAGAGGCAGAGGCCCGGTGGCACGCGTGGGTTGATAGGAGTCTGGAGGCAGGAAGGCTAATGCTAGGAGTGGAAGCAGCAGCAAGGCAGGGGCAAGGAGGGCATGAAGAGAGAATCTCAGGAGTTTGTGGTGAAGCAAATATGAGTGCAGGGGACAAGCCTCAGGAACTCAGCCGCTGATGGAAGTTGGTGGCGAGGAAGGCCAGGATGCTTGCCATGGGACGGGCGCCGTGCCCCCAAGCCCATGTACCAAGGAGACCGAAATAGAGCCAGGGCATTCTGGGCACAGGCCTCTGCCCCTCGCTGCCCACAGTGCCTTGCTTCAGGGTGTAGACCAGAGGGGTAAAGAATGCCTTCTTTGGTTGGGGTACTTCCTGGGGATAATCCCGTGGTCCTGCCGCATTCACATGTCTCCCCTCATTGCATTCCGCCAAGAGTTGTTTGCAATTCAGGTCGCTCAAGCTGCATGGTACAGGGAATGGGAAACAGGTAAGGACAGCAGGGAAGACACAAGTGCCAATGGGCTGGCCAACATGCAGGGCTGGGCTCCCTAGCCACGCCCACCACAACAATATCAGGCTTGATTCGATCAAGTCCGACCCAGTGCCCTGAAAACCCTTAGCACCTTCCAAGGCACGGTAAACTGGTGTGCTCGCAAGTGCGTGAGTGTGTCCGTGTTTGGTTGTACGAGTGCGTGTGTGTTCCTGACACCGTACATGGGTGTACTTCCTAAACATAAGTCTGGATGTGTAAATAGGCATCTGGATGTGGATCCAGGAGGTCCCGTCACAGTGTGTTCTGAGTGAGCATGTGGAGGCTGCGGCGAGTGACAGAGAAAGACAGAGATGGAGAGTGGGCTTGCATGTGAGAAATTTTCTGTCCATGTGCGGTGGCAGGAGTGTGTCCGATATGAAGTTGAACAGATGCAATTCAAAGTGTGTGCACGTATACTTGCTTGCTTGAAATTCCCAGGAAACCATTCATTTGGCAAGGCTGCCCTTTAGTGCTGTCTGCTTCTCCAAGGTCTCCAGACATGAGTCCGGGGATGCTAAGCAGCCACTGCTGTTGGCGATCCGCATGACAGTGATGATGACGCCTACGAATAGCATTGCTGGGAGCCAGGGTGCCTTGGCCAACGCAGGGAAGCGTCAGAATGCCCTTTCCCTGGTGTCTGAGCATAGCACCCTGCAGGAGCCTTAAACTTATGGCTGTGAGCCAACGGCCCCCGCATTGCCAGCTCCTGCCTATAGCCATTATGACCCACCGCTACTCGGTAGGAGGAAGGATCTGGCAGAGATGTGGGCCAGAGAGGCCAGGCAAGAGGGCAAACAAGAGTGGAGCGGTCACCTGTGCAGTTAGGAGAACCCAATAACCCCTCACCTGCTGACCTTGAATCTCCATTCTGCTGTCATCGAACAGATGACGTGGATGGGGAGAGAGGTGGCGGATTCAGACACCGGCCACTTCCAGGACTGGCAAGGGCAGAGGAGGTGGGGGAGCTGTCCAACACGGGTTCAGCCAGGATGTGGGATGGAGCGGGAGCGGAGGTGAAAAGTGGACCCAGCCCGTCCCAGCGGGGATTCCAGGTGTGCGATTTGTGGCTCCGGAGGTCCTGTACTTCCTGTTGGCCTGTGAGAACTGGTGAGCAGTCAGAGCCAACCCCTAGGGCCTTCGCGTCCCTTTCGCTATGGCAACTCCACTTGGAACACTGGCACACGTCAGCAGGTGGCGCCTAGAACCTGATCACGTCACAGAGCGCCTAACCTCCAGGCACCGCCCAGAGGCTTCCCAGCACCCCTGGGGCGCATGTGCAGTCAAGGAGGCATAAGCAGGGCCTGATGGGCTGTGAGCAACAACTGACTACCGCTAAGAGGCGTCACTCCCCCTCCCGCTAAAGCTGATCCTGTTGGAATGCAAATGCAAATGCACCTCAGCACACTGGGCAAGGCATAGAAACCCAAATCATCCAGCCACCTCCTGGAGGCTTTGCTACACGGCGGGCCGCGCATGCGCAGTCCGGCAACATCAGAAGCACACCAGGCTGCTAACTAGCAGGCCAGTGAAGGGCTTCAAGTGGTCTCGGTCAAGTGAGCAGTTGCTTTTTTCCAGACTAATAGGATGTCAGTCGCAGGAAAAGGAGCCACAAGGTAGAAAAGGAAGGCCCAACCCTCCTCCCTCATATACACACCTCCTGCACAGAGAAAAGAAGCAGAGGGATTTGGGGACAGAACAGGGAGACTACAGCTTAGAGGATTGCGGACTGTTGTGCACGAGAGGACCTGGGAGAGGCCAGGACTACAGAGGCTGAGAGCAGAGGGCGAATTGGAGAAGATAACAAGGGGCCAGGAAGAGGGAGGGGGTTCTAAATGCCTCAGAGGAAGGGACGAGATGCGTCGGGAGCTGTGTAGCCTGTGAAGCTCAGATGGAGGAGGAGGAAAATGGGAAGCAGAGGCAGGGGCGAAGAGGCAGAGGCCCGGTGGCACGCGTGGGTTGATAGGAGTCTGGAGCAGGAAGGCTAATGCTAGGAGTGGAAGCAGCAGCAAGGCAGGGGCAAGGAGGGCATGAGAGAGAATCTCAGGGAGTTTGTGGTGAAGCAAATATGAGTGCAGGGGACAAGCCTCAGGAACTCAGCCGCTGATGGAAGTTGGTGGCGAGGAAGGCCAGGATGCTTGCCATGGGACGGGCGCCGTGCCCCCAAGCCCATGTACCAAGGAGACCGAAATAGAGCCAGGGCATTCTGGGGCACAGGCCTCTGCCCCTCGCTGCCCACAGTGCCTTGCTTCAGGGTGTAGACCAGAGGGGTAAAGAATGCCTTCTTTGGTTGGGGTACTTCCTGGGGATAATCCCGTGGTCCTGCCGCATTCACATGTCTCCCCTCATTGCATTCCGCCAAGAGTTGTTTGCAATTCAGGTCGCTCAAGCTGCATGGTACAGGAATGGGAAACAGGTAAGGACAGCAGGGGAAGACACAAGTGCCAATGGGCTGGCCAACATGCAGGGCTGGGCTCCCTAGCCACGCCCACCACAACAATATCAGGCTTGATTCGATCAAGTCCGACCCAGTGCCCTGAAAACCCTTAGCACCTTCCAAGGCACGGTAAACTGGGTGTGCTCGCAAGTGCGTGAGTGTGTCCGTGTTTGGTTGTACGAGTGCGTGTGTGTTCCTGACACCGTACATGGGTGTACTTCCTAAACATAAGTCTGGATATGTGTAAATAGGCATCTGGATGTGGATCCAGGAGGTCCGTCACAGTGTGTTCTGAGTGAGCATGTGGAGGCTGCGGCGAGTGACAGAGAAAGACAGAGATGGAGAGTGGGCTTGCATGTGAGAAATTTTCTGTCCATGTGCGGTGGCAGGAGTGTGTCCGATATGAAGTTGAACAGATGCAATTCAAAGTGTGTGCACGTATACTTGCTTGCTTGAAATTCCCAGGAAACCATTCATTTGGCAAGGCTGCCTTTAGTGCTGTCTGCTTCTCCAAGGTCTCCAGACATGAGTCCGGGGATGCTAAGCAGCCACTGCTGTTGGCGATCCGCATGACAGTGATGATGACGCCTACGAATAGCATTGCTGGGAGCCAGGGTGCCTTGGCCAACGCAGGGAAGCGTCAGAATGCCCTTTCCCTGGTGTCTGAGCATAGCACCCTGCAGGAGCCTTAAACTTATGGCTGTGAGCCAACGGCCCCCCGCATTGCCAGCTCCTGCCTATAGCCATTATGACCCACCGCTACTCGGTAGAGGGAAGGATCTGCAGAGATGTGGGCCAGAGAGGCCAGGCAAGAGGGCAAACAAGAGTGGAGCGGTCACCTGTGCAGTTAGGAGAACCCATAACCCCTCACCTGCTGACCTTGAATCTCCATTCTGCTGTCATCGAACAGATGACGTGGATGGGGAGAGAGGTGGCGGATTCAGACACCGGCCACTTCCAGGACTGGCAAGGGCAGAGGAGGTGGGGGAGCTGTCCAACACGGGTTCAGCCAGGATGTGGGGATGGAGCGGGAGCGGAGGTGAAAAGTGGACCCAGCCCGTCCCAGCGGGGATTCCAGGTGTGCGATTTGTGGCTCCGGAGGTCCTGTACTTCCCTGTTGGCCTGTGAGAACTGGTGAGCAGTCAGAGCCAACCCCTAAGGGCCTTCGCGTCCCTTTCGCTATGGCAACTCCACTTGGAACACTGGCACACGTCAGCAGGTGGCGCCTAGAACCTGATCACGTCACAGAGCGCCTAACCCTCCAGGCACCGCCCAGAGGCTTCCAGCACCCCTGGGGCGCATGTGCAGTCAAGGAGGCATAAGCAGGGCCTGATGGGCTGTGAGCAACAACTGACTACCGCTAAGAGGCGTCACTCCCCCTCCCGCTAAAGCTGATCCTGTTGGATGCAAATGCAAATGCACCTCAGCACACTGGGCAAGGCATAGAAACCCAAATCATCCAGCCACCTCCTGGAGGCTTTGCTACACGGCGGGCCGCGCATGCGCAGGTCCGGCAACATCAGAAGCACACCAGGCTGCTAACTAGCAGGCCAGTGAAGGGCTTCAAGTGGTCTCGGTCAAGTGAGCAGTTGCTTTTTCCAGACTAATAGGATGTCAGTCGCAGGAAAAGGAGCCACAAGGTAGAAAAGGAAGGCCCCAACCCTCCTCCCTCATATACACACCTCCTGCACAGAGAAAAGAAGCAGAGGGATTTGGGACAGAACAGGGAGACTACAGCTTAGAGGATTGCGGTCTGTTGTGCACGAGAGGACTGGGAGAGGCCAGGACTACAGAGGCTGAGAGCAGAGGGCGAATTGGAGAAGATAACAAGGGCCAGGAAGAGGGAGGGGGTTCTAAATGCCTCAGAGGAAGGGACGAGATGCGTCGGGAGCTGTGTAGCCTGTGAAGCTCAGATGGAGGAGGAGGAAAATGGGAAGCAGAGGCAGGGGCGAAGAGGCAGAGGCCCGGTGGCACGCGTGAGTTGATAGGAGTCTGGAGGCAGGAAGGCTAATGCTAGGAGTGGAAGCAGCAGCAAGGCAGGGGCAAGGAGGGCATGAAGAGAGAATCTCAGGGAGTTTGTGGTGAAGCAAATATGAGTGCAGGGGACAAGCCCTCAGGAACTCAGCCGCTGATGGAAGTTGGTGGCGAGGAAGGCCAGGATGCTTGCCATGGGACGGGCGCCGTGCCCCCAAGCCCATGTACCAAGGAGACCGAAATAGAGCCAGGGCATTCTGGGGCACAGGCCTCTGCCCCTCGCTGCCCACAGTGCCTTGCTTCAGGGTGTAGACCAGAGGGGTAAAGAATGCCTTCTTTGGTTGGGGTACTTCTGGGGATAATCCCGTGGTCCTGCCGCATTCACATGTCTCCCCTCATTGCATTCCGCCAAGAGTTGTTTGCAATTCAGGTCGCTCAAGCTGCATGGTACAGGGAATGGGAAACAGGTAAGGACAGCAGGGGAAGACACAAGTGCCAATGGGCTGGCCAACATGCAGGGCTGGGCTCCCTAGCCACGCCCACCACAACAATATCAGGCTTGATTCGATCAGTCCGACCCAGTGCCTGAAACCCTTAGCACCTTCCAAGGCACGGTAAACTGGGTGTGCTCGCAAGTGCGTGAGTGTGTCCGTGTTTGGTTGTACGAGTGCGTGTGTGTTCCTGACACCGTACATGGGTGTACTTCCTAAACATAAGTCTGGATATGTGTAAATAGGCATCTGGATGTGGATCCAGGAGGTCCCGTCACAGTGTGTTCTGAGTGAGCATGTGGAGGCTGCGGCGAGTGACAGAGAAAGACAGAGATGGAGAGTGGGCTTGCATGTGAGAAATTTTCTGTCCATGTGCGGTGGCAGGAGTGTGTCCGATATGAAGTTGAACAGATGCAATTCAAAGTGTGTGCACGTATACTTGCTTGCTTGAAATTCCCAGAAACCATTCATTTGGCAAGGCTGCCTTTAGTGCTGTCTGCTTCTCCAAGGTCTCCAGACATGAGTCCGGGGATGCTAAGCAGCCACTGCTGTTGGCGATCCGCATGACAGTGATGATGACGCCTACGAATAGCATTGCTGGGAGCCAGGGTGCCTTGGCCAACGCAGGGAAGCGTCAGAATGCCCTTTCCCTGGTGTCTGAGCATAGCACCCTGCAGGAGCCTTAAAACTTATGGCTGTGAGCCAACGGCCCCCGCATTGCCAGCTCCTGCCTATAGCCATTATGACCCACCGCTACTCGTAGGAGGAAGGATCTGGCAGAGATGTGGGCCAGAGAGGCCAGGCAAGAGGGCAAACAAGAGTGGAGCGGTCACCTGTGCAGTTAGGAGAACCCAATAACCCCTCACCTGCTGACCTTGAATCTCCATTCTGCTGTCATCGAACAGATGACGTGGATGGGGAGAGAGGTGGCGGATTCAGACACCGGCCACTTCCAGGACTGGCAAGGGCAGAGGAGGTGGGGGAGCTGTCCAACACGGGTTCAGCCAGGATGTGGGATGGAGCGGGAAGCGGAGGTGAAAAGTGGACCCAGCCCGTCCCAGCGGGGATTCCAGGTGTGCGATTTGTGGCTCCGGAGGTCCTGTACTTCCCTGTTGGCCTGTGAGAACTGGTGAGCAGTCAGAGCCAACCCCTAAGGGCCTTCGCGTCCCTTTCGCTATGGCAACTCCACTTGGAACACTGGCACACGTCAGCAGGTGGCGCCTAGAACCTGATCACGTCACAGAGCGCCTAACCCTCCAGGCACCGCCCAGAGCTTCCCAGCACCCCTGGGGCGCATGTGCAGTCAAGGAGGCATAAGCAGGGCCTGATGGGCTGTGAGCAACAACTGACTACCGCTAAGAGGCGTCACTCCCCCTCCCGCTAAAGCTGATCCTGTTGGAATGCAAATGCAAATGCACCTCAGCACACTGGGCAAGGCATAGAAACCCAAATCATCCAGCCACCTCCTGGAGGCTTTGCTACACGGCGGGCCGCGCATTGCGCAGTCCGGCAACATCAGAAGCACACCAGGCTGCTAACTAGCAGGCCAGTGAAGGGCTTCAAGTGGTCTCGGTCAAGTGAGCAGTTGCTTTTTCCAGACTAATAGGATGTCAGTCGCAGGAAAAGGAGCCACAAGGTAGAAAAGGAAGGCCCCAACCCTCCTCCTCATATACACACCTCCTGCACAGAGAAAAGAAGCAGAGGGATTTGGGGACAGAACAGGGAGACTACAGCTTAGAGGATTGCGGACTGTTGTGCACGAGAGGACTGGGAGAGGCCAGGACTACAGAGGCTGAGAGCAGAGGGCGAATTGGAGAAGATAACAAGGGCCAGGAAGAGGGAGGGGGTTCTAAATGCCTCAGAGGAAGGGACGAGATGCGTCGGGAGCTGTGTAGCCTGTGAAGCTCAGATGGAGGAGGAGGAAAATGGGAAGCAGAGGCAGGGGCGAAGAGCACAGAGGCCCGGTGGCACGCGTGGGTTGATAGGAGTCTGGAGGCAGGAAGGCTAATGCTAGGAGTGGAAGCAGCAGCAAGGCAGGGGCAAGGAGGGCATGAAGAGAGAATCTCAGGGAGTTTGTGGTGAAGCAAATATGAGTGCAGGGGACAAGCCTCAGGAACTCAGCCGCTGATGGAAGTTGGTGGCGAGGAAGGCCAGGATGCTTGCCATGGGACGGGCGCCGTGCCCCCAAGCCCATGTACCAAGGAGACCGAAATAGAGCCAGGGCATTCTGGGGCACAGGCCTCTGCCCCTCGCTGCCACAGTGCCTTGCTTCAGGGTGTAGACCAGAGGGGTAAAGAATGCCTTCTTTTGGTTGGGGTACTTCCTGGGGATAATCCCCGTGGTCCTGCCGCATTCACATGTCTCCCCTCATTGCATTCCGCCAAGAGTTGTTTGCAATTCAGGTCGCTCAAGCTGCATGGTACAGGGAATGGGAAACAGGTAAGGACAGCAGGGGAAGACACAAGTGCCAATGGGCTGGCCAACATGCAGGGCTGGCTCCCTAGCCACGCCCACCACAACAATATCAGGCTTGATTCGATCAAGTCCGACCCAGTGCCCTGAAAACCCTTAGCACCTTCCAAGGCACGGTAAACTGGGTGTGCTCGCAAGTGCGTGAGTGTGTCCGTGTTTGGTTGTACGAGTGCGTGTGTGTTCCTGACACCGTACATGGGGTGTACTTCCTAAACATAGTCTGATATGTGTAAATAGGCATCTGGATGTGGATCCAGGAGGTCCCGTCACAGTGTGTTCTGAGTGAGCATGTGGAGGCTGCGGCGAGTGACAGAGAAAGGACAGAGATGGAGAGTGGGGCTTGCATGTGAGAAATTTTCTGTCCATGTGCGGTGGCAGGAGTGTGTCCGATATGAAGTTGAACAGATGCAATTCAAAGTGTGTGCACGTATACTTGCTTGCTTGAAATTCCCAGGAAACCATTCATTTGGCAAGGCTGCCTTTAGTGCTGTCTGCTTCTCCAAGGTCTCCAGACATGAGTCCGGGGATGCTAAGCAGCCACTGCTGTTGGCGATCCGCATGACAGTGATGATGACGCCTACGAATAGCATTGCTGGGAGCCAGGGTGCCTTGGCCAACGCAGGGAAGCGTCAGAATGCCCTTTCCCTGGTGTCTGAGCATAGCACCCTGCAGGAGCCTTAAACTTATGGCTGTGAGCCAACGGCCCCCGCATTGCCAGCTCCTGCCTATAGCCATTATGACCCACCGCTACTCGGTAGGAGGAAGGATCTGGCAGAGATGTGGGCCAGAGAGGCCAGGCAAGAGGGCAAACAAGAGTGGAGCGGTCACCTGTGCAGTTAGGAGAACCCAATAAACCCCTCACCTGCTGACCTTGAATCTCCATTCTGCTGTCATCGAACAGATGACGTGGATGGGGAGAGAGGTGGCGGATTCAGACACCGGCCACTTCCAGGACTGGCAAGGGGCAGAGGAGGTGGGGGAGCTGTCCAACACGGGTTCAGGCCAGGATGTGGGATGGAGCGGGAGCGGAGGTGAAAAGTGGACCCAGCCCGTCCCAGCGGGGATTCCAGGTGTGCGATTTGTGGCTCCGGAGGTCCTGTACTCTCCCTGTTGGCCTGTGAGAACTGGTGAGCAGTCAGAGCCAACCCCTAAGGGCCTTCGCGTCCCTTTCGCTATGGCAACTCCACTTGGAACACTGGCACACGTCAGCAGGTGGCGCCTAGAACCTGATCACGTCACAGAGCGCCTAACCCTCCAGGCACCGCCCAGAGGCTTCCCAGCACCCCTGGGGCGCATGTGCAGTCAAGGAGGCATAAGCAGGGCCTGATGGGCTGTGAGCAACAACTGACTACCGCTAAGAGGCGTCACTCCCCCTCCCGCTAAAGCTGATCCTGTTGGAATGCAAATGCAAATGCACCTCAGCACACTGGGCAAGGCATAGAAACCCAAATCATCCAGCCACCTCCTGGAGGCTTTGCTACACGGCGGGCCGCGCATGCGCAGTCCGGCAACATCAGAAGCACACCAGGCTGCTAACTAGCAGGCCAGTGAAGGGCTTCAAGTGGTCTCGGTCAAGTGAGCAGTTGCTTTTTCCAGACTAATAGGATGTCAGTCGCAGGAAAAGGAGCCACAAGGTAGAAAAGGAAGGCCCCAACCCTCCTCCCTCATATACACACCTCCTGCACAGAGAAAAGAAGCAGAGGGATTTGGGGACAGAACAGGGAGACTACAGCTTAGAGGATTGCGGTCTGTTGTGCACGAGAGGACTGGGAGAGGCCAGGACTACAGAGGCTGAGAGCAGAGGCGAATTGGAGAAGATAACAAGGGCCAGGAAGAGGGAGGGGGTTCTAAATGCCTCAGAGGAAGGGACGAGATGCGTCGGGAGCTGTGTAGCCTGTGAAGCTCAGATGGAGGAGGAGGAAAATGGGAGGCAGAGGCAGGGGCGAAGAGGCAGAGGCCGGTGGCACGCGTGAGTTGATAGGAGTCTGGAGGCAGGAAGGCTAATGCTAGGAGTGGAAGCAGCAGCAAGGCAGGGGCAAGGAGGGCATGAAGAGAGAATCTCAGGGAGTTTGTGGTGAAGCAAATATGAGTGCAGGGGACAAGCCTCAGGAACTCAGCCGCTGATGGAAGTTGGTGGCGAGGAAGGCCAGGATGCTTGCCATGGGACGGGCGCCGTGCCCCCAAGCCCATGTACCAAGGAGACCGAAATAGAGCCAGGGCATTCTGGGGCACAGGCCTCTGCCCCTCGCTGCCCACAGTGCCTTGCTTCAGGGTGTAGACCAGAGGGGTAAAGAATGCCTTCTTTGGTTGGGGTACTTCCTGGGGGATAATCCCGTGGTCCTGCCGCATTCACATGTCTCCCCTCATTGCATTCCGCCAAGAGTTGTTTGCAATTCAGGTCGCTCAAGCTGCATGGTACAGGGAATGGGAAACAGGTAAGGACAGCAGGGAAGACACAAGTGCCAATGGGCTGGCCAACATGCAGGGCTGGGCTCCCTAGCCACGCCCACCACAACAATATCAGGCTTGATTCGATCAAGTCCGACCCAGTGCCCTGAAAACCCTTAGCACCTTCCAAGGCACGGTAAACTGGGTGTGCTCGCAAGTGCGTGAGTGTGTCCGTGTTTGGTTGTACGAGTGCGTGTGTGTTCCTGACACGTACATGGGTGTACTTCCTAAACATAAGTCTGGATATGTGTAAATAGGCATCTGGATGTGGATCAGGAGGTCCCGTCACAGTGTGTTCTGAGTGAGCATGTGGAGGCTGCGGCGAGTGACAGAGAAAGACAGAGATGGAGAGTGGGCTTGCATGTGAGAAATTTCTGTCCATGTGCGGTGGCAGGAGTGTGTCCGATATGAAGTTGAACAGATGCAATTCAAAGTGTGTGCACGTATACTTGCTTGCTTGAAATTCCCAGGAAACCATTCATTTGGCAAGGCTGCCTTTAGTGCTGTCTGCTTCTCCAAGGTCTCCAGACATGAGTCCGGGGATGCTAAGCAGCCACTGCTGTTGGCGATCCGCATGACAGTGATGATGGACGCCTACGAATAGCATTGCTGGGAGCCAGGGTGCCTTGGCCAACGCAGGGAAGCGTCAGAATGCCCTTTCCCTGGTGTCTGAGCATAGCACCCTGCAGGAGCCTTAAACTTATGGCTGTGAGCCAACGGCCCCCGCATTGCCAGCTCCTGCCTATAGCCATTATGACCCACCCGCTACTCGGTAGGAGGAAGGATCTGGCAGAGATGTGGGCCAGAGAGGCCAGGCAAGAGGGCAAACAAGAGTGGAGCGGTCACCTGTGCAGTTAGGAGAACCCAATAACCCCTCACCTGCTGACCTTGAATCTCCATTCTGCTGTCATCGAACAGATGACGTGGATGGGGAGAGAGTGGGCGGATTCAGACACCGGCCACTTCCAGGACTGGCAAGGGCAGAGGAGGTGGGGGAGCTGTCCAACACGGGTTCAGCCAGGATGTGGGATGGAGCGGGAGCGGAGGTGAAAAGTGGACCCAGCCCGTCCCAGCGGGGATTCCAGGTGTGCGATTTGTGGCTCCGGAGGTCCTGTACTTCCTGTTGGCCTGTGAGAACTGGTGAGCAGTCAGAGCCAACCCCTAAGGGCCTTCGCGTCCCTTTCGCTATGGCAACTCCACTTGGAACACTGGCACACGTCAGCAGGTGGCGCCTAGAACCTGATCACGTCACAGAGCGCCTAACCCTCCAGGCACCGCCCAGAGCTTCCCAGCACCCCTGGGGCGCATGTGCCAGTCAAGGAGGCATAAGCAGGGCCTGATGGGCTGTGAGCAACAACTGACTACCGCTAAGAGGCGTCACTCCCCCTCCCGCTAAAGCTGATCCTGTTGGAATGCAAATGCAAATGCACCTCAGCACACTGGGCAAGGCATAGAAACCCAAATCATCCCAGCCACCTCCTGGAGCGTTGCTACACGGCGGGCCGCGCATCGCGCAGTCCGGCAACATCAGAAGCACACCAGGCTGCTAACTAGCAGGCCAGTGAAGGGCTTCAAGTGGTCTCGGTCAAGTGAGCAGTTGCTTTTTCCAGACTAATAGGATGTCAGTCGCAGGAAAAGGAGCCACAAGGTAGAAAAGGAAGGCCCCAACCCTCCTCCCTCATATACACACCTCCTGCACAGAGAAAAAGAAGCAGAGGGATTTGGGGACAGAAACAGGGAGACTACAGCTTAGAGATTGCGGACTGTTGTGCACGAGAGGACTGGGAGAGGACAGGACTACAGAGGCTGAGAGCAGAGGGCGAATTGGAGAAGATAACAAGGGGCCAGGAAGAGGAGGGGGTTCTAAATGCCTCAGAGGAAGGGACGAGATGCGTCGGGAGCTGTGTAGCCTGTGAAGCTCAGATGGAGGAGGAGGAAAATGGGAAGCAGAGGCAGGGGCGAAGAGGCAGAGGCCCGGTGGCACAGCGTGGGTTGATAGGAGTCTGGAGGCAGGAAGGCTAATGCTAGGAGTGGAAGCAGCAGCAAGGCAGGGGCAAGGAGGGCATGAAGAGAGAATCTCAGGGAGTTTGTGGTGAAGCAAATATGAGTGCAGGGGACAAGCCTCAGGAACTCAGCCGCTGATGGAAGTTGGTGGCGAGGAAGGCCAGGGATGCTTGCCATGGGACGGGCGCCGTGCCCCCAAGCCCATGTACCAAGGAGACCGAAATAGAGCCAGGGCATTCTGGGCACAGGCCTCTGCCCCTCGCTGCCCACAGTGCCTTGCTTCAGGGGTGTAGACCAGAGGGGTAAAGAATGCCTTCTTTGGTTGGGGTACTTCCTGGGATAATCCCGTGGTCCTGCCGCATTCACATGTCTCCCCTCATTGCATTCCGCCAAGAGTTGTTTGCAATTCAGGTCGCTCAAGCTGCATGGTACAGGGAATGGGAAACAGGTAAGGACAAGCAGGGGAAGACACAAGTGCCAATGGGCTGGCCAACATGCAGGGCTGGGCTCCCTAGCCACGCCCACCACAACAATATCAGGGCTTGATTCGATCAAGTCCGACCAGTGCCCTGAAAACCCTTAGCACCTTCCAAGGCACGGTAAACTGGGTGTGCTCGCAAGTGCGTGAGTGTGTCCGTGTTTGGTTGTACGAGTGCGTGTGTGTTCCTGACACCGTACATGGTGTACTTCCTAAACATAAGTCTGGATATGTGTAAATAGGCATCTGGATGTGGATCCAGGAGGTCCCGTCACAGTGTGTTCTGAGTGAGCATAGTGGAGGCTGCGGCGAGTGACAGAGAAAGACAGAGATGGAGAGTGGGCTTGCATGTGAGAAATTTTCTGTCCATGTGCGGTGGCAGGAGTGTGTCCGATATGAAGTTGAACAGATGCAATTCAAAGTGTGTGCAACGTATACTTGCTTG
>NW_025960242.1:0-45852 GCF_023159225.1 Perognathus longimembris pacificus
AAGTTCTGAGCTTCTCCCCTGCTCTCAACTTGCTGCACCCCAAACCCCCTGAGATTCTCTCTTCATGCCCTCCTTGTCCCTGCCTTCCTGCTCCTTCCACTCCTAGAATTAGCCTTCCTGCCTCCAGACCCTATCAGCTCACGCGTGCCACCGGGCCTCTGCCTCTTTGCTTCTGCCTCTGCTTCCCATTTTCCCCCTGCTCCTTCTGAGCTTCACAGGCTGCACAGCTCCCGACACATCTCTTCCCTTCCTCTGAGGAATTCAGAAGCCCCTCCCTCTTCCTGGCCCTTCTTAACTGCTCCAATTCGCCCTCTGCTGCTCTCAGCCTCTGTACTCCTGGCCTCTCCCAGTCCTCTCGTGCACAACAGTCCGCATTCATCTAAGCTGTTGTCCCTGTTCTGTCCCCAAATCCCTCTGCTTCTTTGCTCTGTGCAGGAGGGTGGTGTGTATATGAGGTAGGAGGGTAGCGGCCTTCCTTTTCTACCTTGTGGCTCCCTCTACTGCGACTGACATCCTATTAGTCTGGAAAAAGCATCTGCTCACTTGACCGAGACCACTTGAAATCCTTCAGTGGCCCGCGAGGTAGCTGCCTGGCGTGATTCTGAGGTTGCAGGACGGCGCATGCGCGGCCCGCCGTGCAGCAAAGCCTCCAGGAGGTGGCTGGATGTTTTGCGTTTCTATGCCTTGCCCAGTGTGCTGAGGTGCATTTGCATTTGCATTCCAACAGGATCAGCTTTAGCGGGAGGGGGAGTGGACGCCTCTTAGCGGTAGTCAGTTCTTGCTCACAGGCCATCAGGCCCTGCTTATGCCTCCTTGACTGTACATGGCCCCAGGGGTGCTGGGAATCCACTGGGCGGTGCCTGCAGGTTAGGCGCTCTGTGACGTGGTCAGGTTCTAGGCGCACCTGCTGACGTGTGCCAGTGTTCCAAGTGGAGTTGCCATAGCGAAAGGGTTTGCGAAGGCCCTTAGGGGTTGGCTCTGACTGCTCACCAGTTCTCACAGGCCAACAGGGAAGTACAGGAGCTCTGGAGCCTCAAATCGCGCACCTGGAAAACCCCGCTGGGACGGGCTGGGTCCACTTTTCACCTCCGCTCCTGCTCCATCCACATCCTGGTGCACCCGTGTTGGACAGCTCCCCCACCTCCTCTGCCCTTGCCAGTCCTGGAAGTGGCGGTGTCTGAATCCGCCACTCTCTCCCCATCCACGTCATCTGTTCGATGACAGCAGAATGAGATTCAAGGTCAGCAGGTGAGGGGTTATTGGGTTCTCCTAACTGCACAGGTGTCCGCTCGCCTCTTGTCTGCCTCTTGCCTGGCCCCTCTGGCCACATCTCTGCCAGATCCTTCTACTACGAGTAGCGGTGGATCATAATGGCTATAGGCAGGAGCTGGCAATGCGGGGGCCGTTGGCTCAAAGCCATAAGTTTAAGACTCCTGCAGGGTGCCATGCTCAGACACCAAGGAAAGGGAATTCTGACGCTTCCCTGCGTCGGCCAAGGCACCCTGGCTCCAGCAATGGTATTCGTCGGCCTCATCATCATGTCATGCAGATCGCCAACAGCAGTGGCTGCTTAGCATCCCCGGACTCACGTCTGGAGACCTTGGTGAAGCAGACAGCACTATAGGGAAGCCTTTGCCAAAGAATGGTTTCCTGGGAATTTCAAGCGAGCAAGTATAAAGTGCACAAACTTTGAATTCCATCTGTTCAACGTCATATCTGACACACTCATGCTACCTCACATGAACAGAGAATTTCTCACATGCAAGCCCACTCTCCATCTCTGTCTTTCTCTGTCACTCGCCGCAGCCTCCACATGCTCACTCAGAACACACTGTGACGGGACCTCCTGGATCCACATCCAGATGCCTATTTACACATATCCAGACCTATGTTTAGGAAGTGCACCCATGTACGCTGTCAGGAACACACACGCACTCGTACAGACAATCACGGACACTCTCGCCCTTGCGAGCACACCCAGTACACCGTGGCATGGAAGGTGCTAAGGGTTTTCAGGGCACTGGGTCCGACTTGATCGAATCAAGCCTGATATTGTTGTGGTGGGCGTGGCTAGGGAGCTCAGCGCTGCATATAGGCCAGCCATTGGCACTTGTGTCTTCCCCTGCTGTCCTCACCTGTTTCCCATTCCCTGTACCATGCAGCTTGAGCGACCTGAATTGCAAACAACTCTTGTCGGAATGCAATGAGGGGAGATATGTGAATGCAGCAGGACCACGGGATTAGGCCCAGGAAGTGCCCCAACCAAAGAAGGCATTCTTTACCCCTCTGGTCTACACCCTGAAGCAAGAAGGCACGGTGGGCAGAGAGGGACAGAGGCCTGTGGCCCAGAATGCCCTGGCTCTATTTCCTCTCGTTGGTACATGGGCGGGGGGTGCGCCCGTCCCATGGCGAGCATCCTGGCCTTCCTCGCCACCATCTCCATCAGCGGCTAAGTTCCTGAGGCTTCTCCCCTGCTCTCATACTTGCTGCACCCCAAACTCCCTGAGATTCTCTCTTCATGCCCTCCTTGTCCCTGCCTTCCTGCTCCTTCCACTCCTAGAATTAGCCTTCCTGGCTCCAGACTCCTATCAGCTCACGCGTGCCACCGGGCCTCTGCCTCTTTGCTTCTGCCTCTGCTTCCCATTTTCCCCCTCCTCCTTCTGAGCTTCACAGGCTGCACAGCTCTCGACGCATCTCTTCCCTTCCTCTGAGGAATTCAGAAGCCCCTCCCTCTTCCTGGCCCTTCTTAACTGCTCCAATTCGCCCTTGCTCTCAGCCTCTGTACTCCTGGCCTCTCCCAGTCCTCTCGTGCACAACAGTCCGCATTCATCTAAGCTGTTGTCTCCCTGTTCTGTCCCCAAATCCCTCTGCTTCTTTGCTCTGTGCAGGAGGTGTGTATATGAGGTAGGAGGGTAGCGGCCTTCCTTTTCTACCTTGTGGCTCCCTCTACTGCGACTGACATCCTATTAGTCTGGATAAAGCATCTGCTCACTTGACCGAGACCACTTGAAATCCTTCAGTGGCCCGCGAGGTAGCTGCCTGGCGTGATTCTGAGGTTGCAGGACTGCGCATGCGCGGCCGCCGTGCAGCAAAGCCTCCAGGAGGTGGCTGGATGTTTTGCGTTTCTATGCCTTGCCCAGTGTGCTGAGGTGCATTTGCATTTGCATTCCAACAGGATCAGCTTTAGCGGGAGGGGGAGTGACGCCTCTTAGCGGTAGTCAGTTGTTGCTCACAGGCCATCAGGCCCTGCTTATGCCTCCTTGACTGTACATGCGCCCCAGGGGTGCTGGGAATCCTCTGGGCGGTGCCTGCAGGTTAGGCGCTCTGTGACGTGGTCAGGTTCTAGGCGCCACCTGCTGACGTGTGCCAGTGTTCCAAGTGGAGTTGCCATAGCGAAAGGGATGCGAAGGCCCTTAGGGGTTGGCTCTGACTGCTCACCAGTTCTCACAGGCCAACAGGGAAGTGCAGGAGCTCTGGAGCCTCAAATCGCGCACCTGGAAACCCCGCTGGGACGGGCTGGGTCCACTTTTCAACTCCGCTCCCGCTCCATCCCACATCCTGGCTGAACCCGTGTTGGACAGCTCCCCCACCTCCTCTGCCCTTGCCAGTCCTGGAAGTGGCCGGTGTCTGAATCCGCCACCTCTCTCCCCATCCACGTCATCTGTTCGATGACAGCAGAATGGAGATTCAAGGTCAGCAGGTGAGGGGTTATTGGGTTCTCCTAACTGCACAGGTGTCCGCTCGCCTCTTGTCTGCCCTCTTGCCTGGCCCCTCTGGCCCACATCTCTGCCAGATCCTTCCTACTACCGAGTAGCGGTGGATCATAATGGCTATAGGC
Organism: Perognathus longimembris pacificus; assembly: GCF_023159225.1. Classification (NCBI taxonomy): domain Eukaryota; kingdom Metazoa; phylum Chordata; class Mammalia; order Rodentia; family Heteromyidae; genus Perognathus; species Perognathus longimembris. The sequence continues at coordinate 3,839 of NW_025960242.1, forward strand.
AGGAGCTGGCAATGCGGGGGCCGTTGGCTCAAAGCCATAAGTTTAAGACTCCTGCAGGGTGCTATGCTCAGACACCAAGGAAAGGGAATTCTGACGCTTCCCTGCGTCGGCCAAGGCACCCTGGCTCCCAGCAATGGTATTCGTAGGCCTCATCATCACTGTCATGCAGATCGCCAACAGCAGTGGCTGCTTAGCATCCCCGGACTCACGTCTGGAGATCTTGGTGAAGCAGACAGCACTATAGGGAAGCCTTTGCCAAATGAATGGTTTCCTGGGAATTTCAAGCGAGCAAGTATAAAGTGCACAAACTTTGAATTCCATCTGTTCAACGTCATATCTGACACACTCATGCTACCGCACATGAACAGAGAATTTCTCACATGCAAGCCCACTCTCCATCTCTGTCTTTCTCTGTCACTCGCCGCAGCCTCCACATGCTCACTCAGAACACACTGTGACGGGACCTCCTGGATCCACATCCAGATGCCTATTTACACATATCCAGACCTATGTTTAGGAAGTGCACCCATGTACGCTGTCAGGAACACACACGCACTCGTACAGACAATCACGGACACTCTCGCCCTTGCGAGCACACCCAGTACACGTGGCATGGAAGGTGCTAAGGGTTTTCAGGGCACTGGGTCCGACTTGATCGAATCAAGCCTGATATTGTTGTGGTGGGCGTGGCTAGGGAGCTCAGCGCTGCATATAGGCCAGCCCATTGGCACTTGTGTCTTCCCCTGCTGTCCTCACCTGTTTCCCATTCCCTGTACCATGCAGCTTGAGCGACCTGAATTGCAAACAACTCTTGTCGGAATGCAATGAGGGGAGATATGTGAATGCAGCAGGACCACGGGATTAGGCCAGGAAGTGCCCCAACCAAAGAAGGCATTCTTTACCCTCTGGTCTACACCCTGAAGCAAGAAGGCACGGTGGGCAGAGAGGGACAGAGGCCTGTGGCCCAGAATGCCCTGGCTCTATTTCCTTCTCGTTGGTACATGGGCGGGGGTGCGCCCGTCCATGGCGAGCATCCTGGCCTTCCTCGCCACCATCTCCATCAGCGGCTAAGTTCCTGAGGCTTCTCCCTGCTCTCATACTTGCTGCACCCCAAACTCCCTGAGATTCTCTCTTCATGCCCTCCTTGTCCCTGCCTTCCTGCTCCTTCCACTCCTAGAATTAGCCTTCCTGGCTCCAGACTCCTATCAGCTCACGCGTGCCACCGGGCCTCTGCCTCTTTGCTTCTGCCTCTGCTTCCCATTTTCCCCCTCCTCCTTCTGAGCTTCACAGGCTGCACAGCTCTCGACGCATCTCTTCCCTTCCTCTGAGGAATTCAGAAGCCCCTCCCTCTTCCTGGCCCTTCTTAACTGCTCCAATTCGCCCTCTGCTCTCAGCCTCTGTACTCCTGGCCTCTCCCAGTCCTCTCGTGCACAACAGTCCGCATTCATCTAAGCTGTTGTCTCCCTGTTCTGTCCCCAAATCCCTCTGCTTCTTTGCTCTGTGCAGGAGGTGTGTATATGAGGTAGGAGGGTAGCGGCCTTCCTTTTCTACCTTGTGGCTCCCTCTACTGCGACTGACATCCTATTAGTCTGGATAAAGCATCTGCTCACTTGACCGAGACCACTTGAAATCCTTCAGTGGCCCGCGAGGTAGCTGCCTGGCGTGATTCTGAGGTTGCAGGACTGCGCATGCGCGGCCCGCCGTGCAGCAAAGCCTCCAGGAGGTGGCTGGATGTTTTGCGTTTCTATGCCTTGCCCAGTGTGCTGAGGTGCATTTGCATTGCATTCCAACAGGATCAGCTTTAGCGGGAGGGGGAGTGACGCCTCTTAGCGGTAGTCAGTTGTTGCTCACAGGCCATCAGGCCCTGCTTATGCCTCCTTGACTGTACATGCGCCCCAGGGGTGCTGGGAATCCTCTGGGCGGTGCCTGCAGGTTAGGCGCTCTGTGACGTGGTCAGGTTCTAGGCGCCACCTGCTGACGTGTGCCAGTGTTCCAAGTGGAGTTGCCATAGCGAAAGGGATGCGAAGGCCCTTAGGGGTTGGCTCTGACTGCTCACCAGTTCTCACAGGCCACAGGGAAGTGCAGGACGCTCTGGAGCCTCAATCGCGCACCTGGAAACCCCGCTGGGACGGGCTGGGTCCACTTTTCAACTCCGCTCCCGCTCCATCCCACATCCTGGCTGACCCGTGTTGGACAGCTCCCCCACCTCCTCTGCCCTTGCCAGTCCTGGAAGTGGCCGGTGTCTGAATCCGCCACCTCTCTCCCCATCCACGTCATCTGTTCGATGACAGCAGAATGGAGATTCAAGGTCAGCAGGTGAGGGGTTATTGGGTTCTCCTAACTGCACAGGTGTCCGCTCGCCTCTTGTCTGCCCTCTTGCCTGGCCCCTCTGGCCCACATCTCTGCCAGATCCTTCCTACTACCGAGTAGCGGTGGATTATAATGGCTATAGGCAGGAGCTGGCAATGCGGGGGCCGTTGGCTCAAAGCCATAAGTTTAAGACTCCTGCAGGGTGCTATGCTCAGACACCAAGGAAAGGGAATTCTGACGCTTCCCTGCGTCGGCCAAGGCACCCTGGCTCCCAGCAATGGTATTCGTAGGCCTCATCATCACTGTCATGCAGATCGCCAACAGCAGTGGTGCTTAGCATCCCCGGACTCACGTCTGGAGATCTTGGTGAAGCAGACAGCACTATAGGGAAGCCTTTGCCAAATGAATGGTTTCCTGGGAATTTCAAGCGAGCAAGTATAAAGTGCACAAACTTTGAATTCCATCTGTTCAACGTCATATCTGACACACTCATGCTACCGCACATGAACAGAGAATTTCTCACATGCAAGCCCACTCTCCATCTCTGTCTTTCTCTGTCACTCGCCGCAGCCTCCACATGCTCACTCAGAACACACTGTGACGGGACCTCCTGGATCCACATCCAGATGCCTATTTACACATATCCAGACCTATGTTTAGGAAGTGCACCCATGTACGCTGTCAGGAACACACACGCACTCGTACAGACAATCACGGACACTCTCGCCCTTGCGAGCACACCCAGTACACCGTGGCATGGAAGGTGCTAAGGGTTTTCAGGGCACTGGGTCCGACTTGATCGAATCAAGCCTGATATTGTTGTGGTGGGCGTGGCTAGGGAGCTCAGCGCTGCATATAGGCCAGCCCATTGGCACTTGTGTCTTCCCCTGCTGTCCTCACCTGTTTCCCATTCCCTGTACCATGCAGCTTGAGCGACCTGAATTGCAAACAACTCTTGTCGGAATGCAATGAGGGGAGATATGTGAATGCAGCAGGACCACGGGATTAGGCCCAGGAAGTGCCCCAACCAAAGAAGGCATTCTTTACCCCTCTGGTCTACACCCTGAAGCAAGAAGGCACGGTGGGCAGAGAGGGACAGAGGCCTGTGGCCCAGAATGCCCTGGCTCTATTTCCTTCTCGTTGGTACATGGGCGGGGGTGCGCCCGTCCCATGGCGAGCATCCTGGCCTTCCTCGCCACCATCTCCATCAGCGGCTAAGTTCCTGAGGCTTCTCCCCTGCTCTCATACTTGCTGCACCCCAAACTCCCTGAGATTCTCTCTTCATGCCCTCCTTGTCCCTGCCTTCCTGCTCCTTCCACTCCTAGAATTAGCCTTCCTGGCTCCAGACTCCTATCAGCTCACGCGTGCCACCGGGCCTCTGCCTCTTTGCTTCTGCCTCTGCTTCCCATTTTCCCCCTCCTCCTTCTGAGCTTCACAGGCTGCACAGCTCTCGACGCATCTCTTCCCTTCCTCTGAGGAATTCAGAAGCCCCTCCCTCTTCCTGGCCCTTCTTAACTGCTCCAATTCGCCCTCTGCTCTCAGCCTCTGTACTCCTGGCCTCTCCCAGTCCTCTCGTGCACAACAGTCCGCATTCATCTAAGCTGTTGTCTCCCTGTTCTGTCCCCAAATCCCTCTGCTTCTTTGCTCTGTGCAGGAGGTGTGTATATGAGGTAGGAGGGTAGCGGCCTTCCTTTTCTACCTTGTGGCTCCCTCTACTGCGACTGACATCCTATTAGTCTGGATAAAGCATCTGCTCACTTGACCGAGACCACTTGAAATCCTTCAGTGGCCCGCGAGGTAGCTGCCTGGCGTGATTCTGAGGTTGCAGGACTGCGCATGCGCGGCCCGCCGTGCAGCAAAGCCTCCAGGAGGTGGCTGGATGTTTTGCGTTTCTATGCCTTGCCCAGTGTGCTGAGGTGCATTTGCATTTGCATTCCAACAGGATCAGCTTTAGCGGGAGGGGGAGTGACGCCTCTTAGCGGTAGTCAGTTGTTGCTCACAGGCCATCAGGCCCTGCTTATGCCTCCTTGACTGTACATGCGCCCCAGGGGTGCTGGGAATCCTCTGGGCGGTGCCTGCAGGTTAGGCGCTCTGTGACGTGGTCAGGTTCTAGGCGCCACCTGCTGACGTGTGCCAGTGTTCCAAGTGGAGTTGCCATAGCGAAAGGGATGCGAAGGCCCTTAGGGGTTGGCTCTGACTGCTCACCAGTTCTCACAGGCCAACAGGGAAGTGCAGGAGCTCTGGAGCCTCAAATCGCGCACCTGGAAACCCCGCTGGGACGGGCTGGGTCCACTTTTCAACTCCGCTCCCGCTCCATCCCACATCCTGGCTGAACCCGTGTTGGACAGCTCCCCCACCTCCTCTGCCCTTGCCAGTCCTGGAAGTGGCCGGTGTCTGAATCCGCCACCTCTCTCCCCATCCACGTCATCTGTTCGATGACAGCAGAATGGAGATTCAAGGTCAGCAGGTGAGGGGTTATTGGGTTCTCCTAACTGCACAGGTGTCCGCTGGCCTCTTGTCTGCCCTCTTGCCTGGCCCCTCTGGCCCACATCTCTGCCAGATCCTTCCTACTACCGAGTAGCGGTGGATTATAATGGCTATAGGCAGGAGCTGGCAATGCGGGGGCCGTTGGCTCAAAGCCATAAGTTTAAGACTCCTGCAGGGTGCTATGCTCAGACACCAAGGAAAGGGAATTCTGACGCTTCCCTGCGTCGGCCAAGGCACCCTGGCTCCCAGCAATGGTATTCGTAGGCCTCATCATCACTGTCATGCAGATCGCCAACAGCAGTGGCTGCTTAGCATCCCCGGACTCACGTCTGGAGATCTTGGTGAAGCAGACAGCACTATAGGGAAGCCTTTGCCAAATGAATGGTTTCCTGGGAATTTCAAGCGAGCAAGTATAAAGTGCACAAACTTTGAATTCCATCTGTTCAACGTCATATCTGACACACTCATGCTACCGCACATGAACAGAGAATTTCTCACATGCAAGCCCACTCTCCATCTCTGTCTTTCTCTGTCACTCGCCGCAGCCTCCACATGCTCACTCAGAACACACTGTGACGGGACCTCCTGGATCCACATCCAGATGCCTATTTACACATATCCAGACCTATGTTTAGGAAGTGCACCCATGTACGCTGTCAGGAACACACACGCACTCGTACAGACAATCACGGACACTCTCGCCCTTGCGAGCACACCCAGTACACCGTGGCATGGAAGGTGCTAAGGGTTTTCAGGGCACTGGGTCCGACTTGATCGAATCAAGCCTGATATTGTTGTGGTGGGCGTGGCTAGGGAGCTCAGCGCTGCATATAGGCCAGCCCATTGGCACTTGTGTCTTCCCCTGCTGTCCTCACCTGTTTCCCATTCCCTGTACCATGCAGCTTGAGCGACCTGAATTGCAAACAACTCTTGTCGGAATGCAATGAGGGGAGATATGTGAATGCAGCAGGACCACGGGATTAGGCCCAGGAAGTGCCCCAACCAAAGAAGGCATTCTTTACCCCTCTGGTCTACACCCTGAAGCAAGAAGGCACGGTGGGCAGAGAGGGACAGAGGCCTGTGGCCCAGAATGCCCTGGCTCTATTTCCTTCTCGTTGGTACATGGGCGGGGGTGCGCCCGTCCCATGGCGAGCATCCTGGCCTTCCTCGCCACCATCTCCATCAGCGGCTAAGTTCCTGAGGCTTCTCCCCTGCTCTCATACTTGCTGCACCCCAAACTCCCTGAGATTCTCTCTTCATGCCCTCCTTGTCCCTGCCTTCCTGCTCCTTCCACTCCTAGAATTAGCCTTCCTGGCTCCAGACTCCTATCAGCTCACGCGTGCCACCGGGCCTCTGCCTCTTTGCTTCTGCCTCTGCTTCCCATTTTCCCCCTCCTCCTTCTGAGCTTCACAGGCTGCACAGCTCTCGACGCATCTCTTCCCTTCCTCTGAGGAATTCAGAAGCCCCTCCCTCTTCCTGGCCCTTCTTAACTGCTCCAATTCGCCCTCTGCTCTCAGCCTCTGTACTCCTGGCCTCTCCCAGTCCTCTCGTGCACAACAGTCCGCATTCATCTAAGCTGTTGTCTCCCTGTTCTGTCCCCAAATCCCTCTGCTTCTTTGCTCTGTGCAGGAGGTGTGTATATGAGGTAGGAGGGTAGCGGCCTTCCTTTTCTACCTTGTGGCTCCCTCTACTGCGACTGACATCCTATTAGTCTGGATAAAGCATCTGCTCACTTGACCGAGACCACTTGAAATCCTTCAGTGGCCCGCGAGGTAGCTGCCTGGCGTGATTCTGAGGTTGCAGGACTGCGCATGCGCGGCCCGCCGTGCAGCAAAGCCTCCAGGAGGTGGCTGGATGTTTTGCGTTTCTATGCCTTGCCCAGTGTGCTGAGGTGCATTTGCATTTGCATTCCAACAGGATCAGCTTTAGCGGGAGGGGGAGTGACGCCTCTTAGCGGTAGTCAGTTGTTGCTCACAGGCCATCAGGCCCTGCTTATGCCTCCTTGACTGTACATGCGCCCCAGGGGTGCTGGGAATCCTCTGGGCGGTGCCTGCAGGTTAGGCGCTCTGTGACGTGGTCAGGTTCTAGGCGCCACCTGCTGACGTGTGCCAGTGTTCCAAGTGGAGTTGCCATAGCGAAAGGGATGCGAAGGCCCTTAGGGGTTGGCTCTGACTGCTCACCAGTTCTCACAGGCCAACAGGGAAGTGCAGGAGCTCTGGAGCCTCAAATCGCGCACCTGGAAACCCCGCTGGGACGGGCTGGGTCCACTTTTCAACTCCGCTCCCGCTCCATCCCACATCCTGGCTGAACCCGTGTTGGACAGCTCCCCCACCTCCTCTGCCCTTGCCAGTCCTGGAAGTGGCCGGTGTCTGAATCCGCCACCTCTCTCCCCATCCACGTCATCTGTTCGATGACAGCAGAATGGAGATTCAAGGTCAGCAGGTGAGGGGTTATTGGGTTCTCCTAACTGCACAGGTGTCCGCTGGCCTCTTGTCTGCCCTCTTGCCTGGCCCCTCTGGCCCACATCTCTGCCAGATCCTTCCTACTACCGAGTAGCGGTGGATTATAATGGCTATAGGCAGGAGCTGGCAATGCGGGGGCCGTTGGCTCAAAGCCATAAGTTTAAGACTCCTGCAGGGTGCTATGCTCAGACACCAAGGAAAGGGAATTCTGACGCTTCCCTGCGTCGGCCAAGGCACCCTGGCTCCCAGCAATGGTATTCGTAGGCCTCATCATCACTGTCATGCAGATCGCCAACAGCAGTGGCTGCTTAGCATCCCCGGACTCACGTCTGGAGATCTTGGTGAAGCAGACAGCACTATAGGGAAGCCTTTGCCAAATGAATGGTTTCCTGGGAATTTCAAGCGAGCAAGTATAAAGTGCACAAACTTTGAATTCCATCTGTTCAACGTCATATCTGACACACTCATGCTACCGCACATGAACAGAGAATTTCTCACATGCAAGCCCACTCTCCATCTCTGTCTTTCTCTGTCACTCGCCGCAGCCTCCACATGCTCACTCAGAACACACTGTGACGGGACCTCCTGGATCCACATCCAGATGCCTATTTACACATATCCAGACCTATGTTTAGGAAGTGCACCCATGTACGCTGTCAGGAACACACACGCACTCGTACAGACAATCACGGACACTCTCGCCCTTGCGAGCACACCCAGTACACCGTGGCATGGAAGGTGCTAAGGGTTTTCAGGGCACTGGGTCCGACTTGATCGAATCAAGCCTGATATTGTTGTGGTGGGCGTGGCTAGGGAGCTCAGCGCTGCATATAGGCCAGCCCATTGGCACTTGTGTCTTCCCCTGCTGTCCTCACCTGTTTCCCATTCCCTGTACCATGCAGCTTGAGCGACCTGAATTGCAAACAACTCTTGTCGGAATGCAATGAGGGGAGATATGTGAATGCAGCAGGACCACGGGATTAGGCCCAGGAAGTGCCCCAACCAAAGAAGGCATTCTTTACCCCTCTGGTCTACACCCTGAAGCAAGAAGGCACGGTGGGCAGAGAGGGACAGAGGCCTGTGGCCCAGAATGCCCTGGCTCTATTTCCTTCTCGTTGGTACATGGGCGGGGGTGCGCCCGTCCCATGGCGAGCATCCTGGCCTTCCTCGCCACCATCTCCATCAGCGGCTAAGTTCCTGAGGCTTCTCCCCTGCTCTCATACTTGCTGCACCCCAAACTCCCTGAGATTCTCTCTTCATGCCCTCCTTGTCCCTGCCTTCCTGCTCCTTCCACTCCTAGAATTAGCCTTCCTGGCTCCAGACTCCTATCAGCTCACGCGTGCCACCGGGCCTCTGCCTCTTTGCTTCTGCCTCTGCTTCCCATTTTCCCCCTCCTCCTTCTGAGCTTCACAGGCTGCACAGCTCTCGACGCATCTCTTCCCTTCCTCTGAGGAATTCAGAAGCCCCTCCCTCTTCCTGGCCCTTCTTAACTGCTCCAATTCGCCCTCTGCTCTCAGCCTCTGTACTCCTGGCCTCTCCCAGTCCTCTCGTGCACAACAGTCCGCATTCATCTAAGCTGTTGTCTCCCTGTTCTGTCCCCAAATCCCTCTGCTTCTTTGCTCTGTGCAGGAGGTGTGTATATGAGGTAGGAGGGTAGCGGCCTTCCTTTTCTACCTTGTGGCTCCCTCTACTGCGACTGACATCCTATTAGTCTGGATAAAGCATCTGCTCACTTGACCGAGACCACTTGAAATCCTTCAGTGGCCCGCGAGGTAGCTGCCTGGCGTGATTCTGAGGTTGCAGGACTGCGCATGCGCGGCCCGCCGTGCAGCAAAGCCTCCAGGAGGTGGCTGGATGTTTTGCGTTTCTATGCCTTGCCCAGTGTGCTGAGGTGCATTTGCATTTGCATTCCAACAGGATCAGCTTTAGCGGGAGGGGGAGTGACGCCTCTTAGCGGTAGTCAGTTGTTGCTCACAGGCCATCAGGCCCTGCTTATGCCTCCTTGACTGTACATGCGCCCCAGGGGTGCTGGGAATCCTCTGGGCGGTGCCTGCAGGTTAGGCGCTCTGTGACGTGGTCAGGTTCTAGGCGCCACCTGCTGACGTGTGCCAGTGTTCCAAGTGGAGTTGCCATAGCGAAAGGGATGCGAAGGCCCTTAGGGGTTGGCTCTGACTGCTCACCAGTTCTCACAGGCCAACAGGGAAGTGCAGGAGCTCTGGAGCCTCAAATCGCGCACCTGGAAACCCCGCTGGGACGGGCTGGGTCCACTTTTCAACTCCGCTCCCGCTCCATCCCACATCCTGGCTGAACCCGTGTTGGACAGCTCCCCCACCTCCTCTGCCCTTGCCAGTCCTGGAAGTGGCCGGTGTCTGAATCCGCCACCTCTCTCCCCATCCACGTCATCTGTTCGATGACAGCAGAATGGAGATTCAAGGTCAGCAGGTGAGGGGTTATTGGGTTCTCCTAACTGCACAGGTGTCCGCTGGCCTCTTGTCTGCCCTCTTGCCTGGCCCCTCTGGCCCACATCTCTGCCAGATCCTTCCTACTACCGAGTAGCGGTGGATTATAATGGCTATAGGCAGGAGCTGGCAATGCGGGGGCCGTTGGCTCAAAGCCATAAGTTTAAGACTCCTGCAGGGTGCTATGCTCAGACACCAAGGAAAGGGAATTCTGACGCTTCCCTGCGTCGGCCAAGGCACCCTGGCTCCCAGCAATGGTATTCGTAGGCCTCATCATCACTGTCATGCAGATCGCCAACAGCAGTGGCTGCTTAGCATCCCCGGACTCACGTCTGGAGATCTTGGTGAAGCAGACAGCACTATAGGGAAGCCTTTGCCAAATGAATGGTTTCCTGGGAATTTCAAGCGAGCAAGTATAAAGTGCACAAACTTTGAATTCCATCTGTTCAACGTCATATCTGACACACTCATGCTACCGCACATGAACAGAGAATTTCTCACATGCAAGCCCACTCTCCATCTCTGTCTTTCTCTGTCACTCGCCGCAGCCTCCACATGCTCACTCAGAACACACTGTGACGGGACCTCCTGGATCCACATCCAGATGCCTATTTACACATATCCAGACCTATGTTTAGGAAGTGCACCCATGTACGCTGTCAGGAACACACACGCACTCGTACAGACAATCACGGACACTCTCGCCCTTGCGAGCACACCCAGTACACCGTGGCATGGAAGGTGCTAAGGGTTTTCAGGGCACTGGGTCCGACTTGATCGAATCAAGCCTGATATTGTTGTGGTGGGCGTGGCTAGGGAGCTCAGCGCTGCATATAGGCCAGCCCATTGGCACTTGTGTCTTCCCCTGCTGTCCTCACCTGTTTCCCATTCCCTGTACCATGCAGCTTGAGCGACCTGAATTGCAAACAACTCTTGTCGGAATGCAATGAGGGGAGATATGTGAATGCAGCAGGACCACGGGATTAGGCCCAGGAAGTGCCCCAACCAAAGAAGGCATTCTTTACCCCTCTGGTCTACACCCTGAAGCAAGAAGGCACGGTGGGCAGAGAGGGACAGAGGCCTGTGGCCCAGAATGCCCTGGCTCTATTTCCTTCTCGTTGGTACATGGGCGGGGGTGCGCCCGTCCCATGGCGAGCATCCTGGCCTTCCTCGCCACCATCTCCATCAGCGGCTAAGTTCCTGAGGCTTCTCCCCTGCTCTCATACTTGCTGCACCCCAAACTCCCTGAGATTCTCTCTTCATGCCCTCCTTGTCCCTGCCTTCCTGCTCCTTCCACTCCTAGAATTAGCCTTCCTGGCTCCAGACTCCTATCAGCTCACGCGTGCCACCGGGCCTCTGCCTCTTTGCTTCTGCCTCTGCTTCCCATTTTCCCCCTCCTCCTTCTGAGCTTCACAGGCTGCACAGCTCTCGACGCATCTCTTCCCTTCCTCTGAGGAATTCAGAAGCCCCTCCCTCTTCCTGGCCCTTCTTAACTGCTCCAATTCGCCCTCTGCTCTCAGCCTCTGTACTCCTGGCCTCTCCCAGTCCTCTCGTGCACAACAGTCCGCATTCATCTAAGCTGTTGTCTCCCTGTTCTGTCCCCAAATCCCTCTGCTTCTTTGCTCTGTGCAGGAGGTGTGTATATGAGGTAGGAGGGTAGCGGCCTTCCTTTTCTACCTTGTGGCTCCCTCTACTGCGACTGACATCCTATTAGTCTGGATAAAGCATCTGCTCACTTGACCGAGACCACTTGAAATCCTTCAGTGGCCCGCGAGGTAGCTGCCTGGCGTGATTCTGAGGTTGCAGGACTGCGCATGCGCGGCCCGCCGTGCAGCAAAGCCTCCAGGAGGTGGCTGGATGTTTTGCGTTTCTATGCCTTGCCCAGTGTGCTGAGGTGCATTTGCATTTGCATTCCAACAGGATCAGCTTTAGCGGGAGGGGGAGTGACGCCTCTTAGCGGTAGTCAGTTGTTGCTCACAGGCCATCAGGCCCTGCTTATGCCTCCTTGACTGTACATGCGCCCCAGGGGTGCTGGGAATCCTCTGGGCGGTGCCTGCAGGTTAGGCGCTCTGTGACGTGGTCAGGTTCTAGGCGCCACCTGCTGACGTGTGCCAGTGTTCCAAGTGGAGTTGCCATAGCGAAAGGGATGCGAAGGCCCTTAGGGGTTGGCTCTGACTGCTCACCAGTTCTCACAGGCCAACAGGGAAGTGCAGGAGCTCTGGAGCCTCAAATCGCGCACCTGGAAACCCCGCTGGGACGGGCTGGGTCCACTTTTCAACTCCGCTCCCGCTCCATCCCACATCCTGGCTGAACCCGTGTTGGACAGCTCCCCCACCTCCTCTGCCCTTGCCAGTCCTGGAAGTGGCCGGTGTCTGAATCCGCCACCTCTCTCCCCATCCACGTCATCTGTTCGATGACAGCAGAATGGAGATTCAAGGTCAGCAGGTGAGGGGTTATTGGGTTCTCCTAACTGCACAGGTGTCCGCTCGCCTCTTGTCTGCCCTCTTGCCTGGCCCCTCTGGCCCACATCTCTGCCAGATCCTTCCTACTACCGAGTAGCGGTGGATTATAATGGCTATAGGCAGGAGCTGGCAATGCGGGGGCCGTTGGCTCAAAGCCATAAGTTTAAGACTCCTGCAGGGTGCTATGCTCAGACACCAAGGAAAGGGAATTCTGACGCTTCCCTGCGTCGGCCAAGGCACCCTGGCTCCCAGCAATGGTATTCGTAGGCCTCATCATCACTGTCATGCAGATCGCCAACAGCAGTGGCTGCTTAGCATCCCCGGACTCACGTCTGGAGATCTTGGTGAAGCAGACAGCACTATAGGGAAGCCTTTGCCAAATGAATGGTTTCCTGGGAATTTCAAGCGAGCAAGTATAAAGTGCACAAACTTTGAATTCCATCTGTTCAACGTCATATCTGACACACTCATGCTACCGCACATGAACAGAGAATTTCTCACATGCAAGCCCACTCTCCATCTCTGTCTTTCTCTGTCACTCGCCGCAGCCTCCACATGCTCACTCAGAACACACTGTGACGGGACCTCCTGGATCCACATCCAGATGCCTATTTACACATATCCAGACCTATGTTTAGGAAGTGCACCCATGTACGCTGTCAGGAACACACACGCACTCGTACAGACAATCACGGACACTCTCGCCCTTGCGAGCACACCCAGTACACCGTGGCATGGAAGGTGCTAAGGGTTTTCAGGGCACTGGGTCCGACTTGATCGAATCAAGCCTGATATTGTTGTGGTGGGCGTGGCTAGGGAGCTCAGCGCTGCATATAGGCCAGCCCATTGGCACTTGTGTCTTCCCCTGCTGTCCTCACCTGTTTCCCATTCCCTGTACCATGCAGCTTGAGCGACCTGAATTGCAAACAACTCTTGTCGGAATGCAATGAGGGGAGATATGTGAATGCAGCAGGACCACGGGATTAGGCCCAGGAAGTGCCCCAACCAAAGAAGGCATTCTTTACCCCTCTGGTCTACACCCTGAAGCAAGAAGGCACGGTGGGCAGAGAGGGACAGAGGCCTGTGGCCCAGAATGCCCTGGCTCTATTTCCTTCTCGTTGGTACATGGGCGGGGGTGCGCCCGTCCCATGGCGAGCATCCTGGCCTTCCTCGCCACCATCTCCATCAGCGGCTAAGTTCCTGAGGCTTCTCCCCTGCTCTCATACTTGCTGCACCCCAAACTCCCTGAGATTCTCTCTTCATGCCCTCCTTGTCCCTGCCTTCCTGCTCCTTCCACTCCTAGAATTAGCCTTCCTGGCTCCAGACTCCTATCAGCTCACGCGTGCCACCGGGCCTCTGCCTCTTTGCTTCTGCCTCTGCTTCCCATTTTCCCCCTCCTCCTTCTGAGCTTCACAGGCTGCACAGCTCTCGACGCATCTCTTCCCTTCCTCTGAGGAATTCAGAAGCCCCTCCCTCTTCCTGGCCCTTCTTAACTGCTCCAATTCGCCCTCTGCTCTCAGCCTCTGTACTCCTGGCCTCTCCCAGTCCTCTCGTGCACAACAGTCCGCATTCATCTAAGCTGTTGTCTCCCTGTTCTGTCCCCAAATCCCTCTGCTTCTTTGCTCTGTGCAGGAGGTGTGTATATGAGGTAGGAGGGTAGCGGCCTTCCTTTTCTACCTTGTGGCTCCCTCTACTGCGACTGACATCCTATTAGTCTGGATAAAGCATCTGCTCACTTGACCGAGACCACTTGAAATCCTTCAGTGGCCCGCGAGGTAGCTGCCTGGCGTGATTCTGAGGTTGCAGGACTGCGCATGCGCGGCCCGCCGTGCAGCAAAGCCTCCAGGAGGTGGCTGGATGTTTTGCGTTTCTATGCCTTGCCCAGTGTGCTGAGGTGCATTTGCATTTGCATTCCAACAGGATCAGCTTTAGCGGGAGGGGGAGTGACGCCTCTTAGCGGTAGTCAGTTGTTGCTCACAGGCCATCAGGCCCTGCTTATGCCTCCTTGACTGTACATGCGCCCCAGGGGTGCTGGGAATCCTCTGGGCGGTGCCTGCAGGTTAGGCGCTCTGTGACGTGGTCAGGTTCTAGGCGCCACCTGCTGACGTGTGCCAGTGTTCCAAGTGGAGTTGCCATAGCGAAAGGGATGCGAAGGCCCTTAGGGGTTGGCTCTGACTGCTCACCAGTTCTCACAGGCCAACAGGGAAGTGCAGGAGCTCTGGAGCCTCAAATCGCGCACCTGGAAACCCCGCTGGGACGGGCTGGGTCCACTTTTCAACTCCGCTCCCGCTCCATCCCACATCCTGGCTGAACCCGTGTTGGACAGCTCCCCCACCTCCTCTGCCCTTGCCAGTCCTGGAAGTGGCCGGTGTCTGAATCCGCCACCTCTCTCCCCATCCACGTCATCTGTTCGATGACAGCAGAATGGAGATTCAAGGTCAGCAGGTGAGGGGTTATTGGGTTCTCCTAACTGCACAGGTGTCCGCTGGCCTCTTGTCTGCCCTCTTGCCTGGCCCCTCTGGCCCACATCTCTGCCAGATCCTTCCTACTACCGAGTAGCGGTGGATTATAATGGCTATAGGCAGGAGCTGGCAATGCGGGGGCCGTTGGCTCAAAGCCATAAGTTTAAGACTCCTGCAGGGTGCTATGCTCAGACACCAAGGAAAGGGAATTCTGACGCTTCCCTGCGTCGGCCAAGGCACCCTGGCTCCCAGCAATGGTATTCGTAGGCCTCATCATCACTGTCATGCAGATCGCCAACAGCAGTGGCTGCTTAGCATCCCCGGACTCACGTCTGGAGATCTTGGTGAAGCAGACAGCACTATAGGGAAGCCTTTGCCAAATGAATGGTTTCCTGGGAATTTCAAGCGAGCAAGTATAAAGTGCACAAACTTTGAATTCCATCTGTTCAACGTCATATCTGACACACTCATGCTACCGCACATGAACAGAGAATTTCTCACATGCAAGCCCACTCTCCATCTCTGTCTTTCTCTGTCACTCGCCGCAGCCTCCACATGCTCACTCAGAACACACTGTGACGGGACCTCCTGGATCCACATCCAGATGCCTATTTACACATATCCAGACCTATGTTTAGGAAGTGCACCCATGTACGCTGTCAGGAACACACACGCACTCGTACAGACAATCACGGACACTCTCGCCCTTGCGAGCACACCCAGTACACCGTGGCATGGAAGGTGCTAAGGGTTTTCAGGGCACTGGGTCCGACTTGATCGAATCAAGCCTGATATTGTTGTGGTGGGCGTGGCTAGGGAGCTCAGCGCTGCATATAGGCCAGCCCATTGGCACTTGTGTCTTCCCCTGCTGTCCTCACCTGTTTCCCATTCCCTGTACCATGCAGCTTGAGCGACCTGAATTGCAAACAACTCTTGTCGGAATGCAATGAGGGGAGATATGTGAATGCAGCAGGACCACGGGATTAGGCCCAGGAAGTGCCCCAACCAAAGAAGGCATTCTTTACCCCTCTGGTCTACACCCTGAAGCAAGAAGGCACGGTGGGCAGAGAGGGACAGAGGCCTGTGGCCCAGAATGCCCTGGCTCTATTTCCTTCTCGTTGGTACATGGGCGGGGGTGCGCCCGTCCCATGGCGAGCATCCTGGCCTTCCTCGCCACCATCTCCATCAGCGGCTAAGTTCCTGAGGCTTCTCCCCTGCTCTCATACTTGCTGCACCCCAAACTCCCTGAGATTCTCTCTTCATGCCCTCCTTGTCCCTGCCTTCCTGCTCCTTCCACTCCTAGAATTAGCCTTCCTGGCTCCAGACTCCTATCAGCTCACGCGTGCCACCGGGCCTCTGCCTCTTTGCTTCTGCCTCTGCTTCCCATTTTCCCCCTCCTCCTTCTGAGCTTCACAGGCTGCACAGCTCTCGACGCATCTCTTCCCTTCCTCTGAGGAATTCAGAAGCCCCTCCCTCTTCCTGGCCCTTCTTAACTGCTCCAATTCGCCCTCTGCTCTCAGCCTCTGTACTCCTGGCCTCTCCCAGTCCTCTCGTGCACAACAGTCCGCATTCATCTAAGCTGTTGTCTCCCTGTTCTGTCCCCAAATCCCTCTGCTTCTTTGCTCTGTGCAGGAGGTGTGTATATGAGGTAGGAGGGTAGCGGCCTTCCTTTTCTACCTTGTGGCTCCCTCTACTGCGACTGACATCCTATTAGTCTGGATAAAGCATCTGCTCACTTGACCGAGACCACTTGAAATCCTTCAGTGGCCCGCGAGGTAGCTGCCTGGCGTGATTCTGAGGTTGCAGGACTGCGCATGCGCGGCCCGCCGTGCAGCAAAGCCTCCAGGAGGTGGCTGGATGTTTTGCGTTTCTATGCCTTGCCCAGTGTGCTGAGGTGCATTTGCATTTGCATTCCAACAGGATCAGCTTTAGCGGGAGGGGGAGTGACGCCTCTTAGCGGTAGTCAGTTGTTGCTCACAGGCCATCAGGCCCTGCTTATGCCTCCTTGACTGTACATGCGCCCCAGGGGTGCTGGGAATCCTCTGGGCGGTGCCTGCAGGTTAGGCGCTCTGTGACGTGGTCAGGTTCTAGGCGCCACCTGCTGACGTGTGCCAGTGTTCCAAGTGGAGTTGCCATAGCGAAAGGGATGCGAAGGCCCTTAGGGGTTGGCTCTGACTGCTCACCAGTTCTCACAGGCCAACAGGGAAGTGCAGGAGCTCTGGAGCCTCAAATCGCGCACCTGGAAACCCCGCTGGGACGGGCTGGGTCCACTTTTCAACTCCGCTCCCGCTCCATCCCACATCCTGGCTGAACCCGTGTTGGACAGCTCCCCCACCTCCTCTGCCCTTGCCAGTCCTGGAAGTGGCCGGTGTCTGAATCCGCCACCTCTCTCCCCATCCACGTCATCTGTTCGATGACAGCAGAATGGAGATTCAAGGTCAGCAGGTGAGGGGTTATTGGGTTCTCCTAACTGCACAGGTGTCCGCTGGCCTCTTGTCTGCCCTCTTGCCTGGCCCCTCTGGCCCACATCTCTGCCAGATCCTTCCTACTACCGAGTAGCGGTGGATTATAATGGCTATAGGCAGGAGCTGGCAATGCGGGGGCCGTTGGCTCAAAGCCATAAGTTTAAGACTCCTGCAGGGTGCTATGCTCAGACACCAAGGAAAGGGAATTCTGACGCTTCCCTGCGTCGGCCAAGGCACCCTGGCTCCCAGCAATGGTATTCGTAGGCCTCATCATCACTGTCATGCAGATCGCCAACAGCAGTGGCTGCTTAGCATCCCCGGACTCACGTCTGGAGATCTTGGTGAAGCAGACAGCACTATAGGGAAGCCTTTGCCAAATGAATGGTTTCCTGGGAATTTCAAGCGAGCAAGTATAAAGTGCACAAACTTTGAATTCCATCTGTTCAACGTCATATCTGACACACTCATGCTACCGCACATGAACAGAGAATTTCTCACATGCAAGCCCACTCTCCATCTCTGTCTTTCTCTGTCACTCGCCGCAGCCTCCACATGCTCACTCAGAACACACTGTGACGGGACCTCCTGGATCCACATCCAGATGCCTATTTACACATATCCAGACCTATGTTTAGGAAGTGCACCCATGTACGCTGTCAGGAACACACACGCACTCGTACAGACAATCACGGACACTCTCGCCCTTGCGAGCACACCCAGTACACCGTGGCATGGAAGGTGCTAAGGGTTTTCAGGGCACTGGGTCCGACTTGATCGAATCAAGCCTGATATTGTTGTGGTGGGCGTGGCTAGGGAGCTCAGCGCTGCATATAGGCCAGCCCATTGGCACTTGTGTCTTCCCCTGCTGTCCTCACCTGTTTCCCATTCCCTGTACCATGCAGCTTGAGCGACCTGAATTGCAAACAACTCTTGTCGGAATGCAATGAGGGGAGATATGTGAATGCAGCAGGACCACGGGATTAGGCCCAGGAAGTGCCCCAACCAAAGAAGGCATTCTTTACCCCTCTGGTCTACACCCTGAAGCAAGAAGGCACGGTGGGCAGAGAGGGACAGAGGCCTGTGGCCCAGAATGCCCTGGCTCTATTTCCTTCTCGTTGGTACATGGGCGGGGGTGCGCCCGTCCCATGGCGAGCATCCTGGCCTTCCTCGCCACCATCTCCATCAGCGGCTAAGTTCCTGAGGCTTCTCCCCTGCTCTCATACTTGCTGCACCCCAAACTCCCTGAGATTCTCTCTTCATGCCCTCCTTGTCCCTGCCTTCCTGCTCCTTCCACTCCTAGAATTAGCCTTCCTGGCTCCAGACTCCTATCAGCTCACGCGTGCCACCGGGCCTCTGCCTCTTTGCTTCTGCCTCTGCTTCCCATTTTCCCCCTCCTCCTTCTGAGCTTCACAGGCTGCACAGCTCTCGACGCATCTCTTCCCTTCCTCTGAGGAATTCAGAAGCCCCTCCCTCTTCCTGGCCCTTCTTAACTGCTCCAATTCGCCCTCTGCTCTCAGCCTCTGTACTCCTGGCCTCTCCCAGTCCTCTCGTGCACAACAGTCCGCATTCATCTAAGCTGTTGTCTCCCTGTTCTGTCCCCAAATCCCTCTGCTTCTTTGCTCTGTGCAGGAGGTGTGTATATGAGGTAGGAGGGTAGCGGCCTTCCTTTTCTACCTTGTGGCTCCCTCTACTGCGACTGACATCCTATTAGTCTGGATAAAGCATCTGCTCACTTGACCGAGACCACTTGAAATCCTTCAGTGGCCCGCGAGGTAGCTGCCTGGCGTGATTCTGAGGTTGCAGGACTGCGCATGCGCGGCCCGCCGTGCAGCAAAGCCTCCAGGAGGTGGCTGGATGTTTTGCGTTTCTATGCCTTGCCCAGTGTGCTGAGGTGCATTTGCATTTGCATTCCAACAGGATCAGCTTTAGCGGGAGGGGGAGTGACGCCTCTTAGCGGTAGTCAGTTGTTGCTCACAGGCCATCAGGCCCTGCTTATGCCTCCTTGACTGTACATGCGCCCCAGGGGTGCTGGGAATCCTCTGGGCGGTGCCTGCAGGTTAGGCGCTCTGTGACGTGGTCAGGTTCTAGGCGCCACCTGCTGACGTGTGCCAGTGTTCCAAGTGGAGTTGCCATAGCGAAAGGGATGCGAAGGCCCTTAGGGGTTGGCTCTGACTGCTCACCAGTTCTCACAGGCCAACAGGGAAGTGCAGGAGCTCTGGAGCCTCAAATCGCGCACCTGGAAACCCCGCTGGGACGGGCTGGGTCCACTTTTCAACTCCGCTCCCGCTCCATCCCACATCCTGGCTGAACCCGTGTTGGACAGCTCCCCCACCTCCTCTGCCCTTGCCAGTCCTGGAAGTGGCCGGTGTCTGAATCCGCCACCTCTCTCCCCATCCACGTCATCTGTTCGATGACAGCAGAATGGAGATTCAAGGTCAGCAGGTGAGGGGTTATTGGGTTCTCCTAACTGCACAGGTGTCCGCTGGCCTCTTGTCTGCCCTCTTGCCTGGCCCCTCTGGCCCACATCTCTGCCAGATCCTTCCTACTACCGAGTAGCGGTGGATTATAATGGCTATAGGCAGGAGCTGGCAATGCGGGGGCCGTTGGCTCAAAGCCATAAGTTTAAGACTCCTGCAGGGTGCTATGCTCAGACACCAAGGAAAGGGAATTCTGACGCTTCCCTGCGTCGGCCAAGGCACCCTGGCTCCCAGCAATGGTATTCGTAGGCCTCATCATCACTGTCATGCAGATCGCCAACAGCAGTGGCTGCTTAGCATCCCCGGACTCACGTCTGGAGATCTTGGTGAAGCAGACAGCACTATAGGGAAGCCTTTGCCAAATGAATGGTTTCCTGGGAATTTCAAGCGAGCAAGTATAAAGTGCACAAACTTTGAATTCCATCTGTTCAACGTCATATCTGACACACTCATGCTACCGCACATGAACAGAGAATTTCTCACATGCAAGCCCACTCTCCATCTCTGTCTTTCTCTGTCACTCGCCGCAGCCTCCACATGCTCACTCAGAACACACTGTGACGGGACCTCCTGGATCCACATCCAGATGCCTATTTACACATATCCAGACCTATGTTTAGGAAGTGCACCCATGTACGCTGTCAGGAACACACACGCACTCGTACAGACAATCACGGACACTCTCGCCCTTGCGAGCACACCCAGTACACCGTGGCATGGAAGGTGCTAAGGGTTTTCAGGGCACTGGGTCCGACTTGATCGAATCAAGCCTGATATTGTTGTGGTGGGCGTGGCTAGGGAGCTCAGCGCTGCATATAGGCCAGCCCATTGGCACTTGTGTCTTCCCCTGCTGTCCTCACCTGTTTCCCATTCCCTGTACCATGCAGCTTGAGCGACCTGAATTGCAAACAACTCTTGTCGGAATGCAATGAGGGGAGATATGTGAATGCAGCAGGACCACGGGATTAGGCCCAGGAAGTGCCCCAACCAAAGAAGGCATTCTTTACCCCTCTGGTCTACACCCTGAAGCAAGAAGGCACGGTGGGCAGAGAGGGACAGAGGCCTGTGGCCCAGAATGCCCTGGCTCTATTTCCTTCTCGTTGGTACATGGGCGGGGGTGCGCCCGTCCCATGGCGAGCATCCTGGCCTTCCTCGCCACCATCTCCATCAGCGGCTAAGTTCCTGAGGCTTCTCCCCTGCTCTCATACTTGCTGCACCCCAAACTCCCTGAGATTCTCTCTTCATGCCCTCCTTGTCCCTGCCTTCCTGCTCCTTCCACTCCTAGAATTAGCCTTCCTGGCTCCAGACTCCTATCAGCTCACGCGTGCCACCGGGCCTCTGCCTCTTTGCTTCTGCCTCTGCTTCCCATTTTCCCCCTCCTCCTTCTGAGCTTCACAGGCTGCACAGCTCTCGACGCATCTCTTCCCTTCCTCTGAGGAATTCAGAAGCCCCTCCCTCTTCCTGGCCCTTCTTAACTGCTCCAATTCGCCCTCTGCTCTCAGCCTCTGTACTCCTGGCCTCTCCCAGTCCTCTCGTGCACAACAGTCCGCATTCATCTAAGCTGTTGTCTCCCTGTTCTGTCCCCAAATCCCTCTGCTTCTTTGCTCTGTGCAGGAGGTGTGTATATGAGGTAGGAGGGTAGCGGCCTTCCTTTTCTACCTTGTGGCTCCCTCTACTGCGACTGACATCCTATTAGTCTGGATAAAGCATCTGCTCACTTGACCGAGACCACTTGAAATCCTTCAGTGGCCCGCGAGGTAGCTGCCTGGCGTGATTCTGAGGTTGCAGGACTGCGCATGCGCGGCCCGCCGTGCAGCAAAGCCTCCAGGAGGTGGCTGGATGTTTTGCGTTTCTATGCCTTGCCCAGTGTGCTGAGGTGCATTTGCATTTGCATTCCAACAGGATCAGCTTTAGCGGGAGGGGGAGTGACGCCTCTTAGCGGTAGTCAGTTGTTGCTCACAGGCCATCAGGCCCTGCTTATGCCTCCTTGACTGTACATGCGCCCCAGGGGTGCTGGGAATCCTCTGGGCGGTGCCTGCAGGTTAGGCGCTCTGTGACGTGGTCAGGTTCTAGGCGCCACCTGCTGACGTGTGCCAGTGTTCCAAGTGGAGTTGCCATAGCGAAAGGGATGCGAAGGCCCTTAGGGGTTGGCTCTGACTGCTCACCAGTTCTCACAGGCCAACAGGGAAGTGCAGGAGCTCTGGAGCCTCAAATCGCGCACCTGGAAACCCCGCTGGGACGGGCTGGGTCCACTTTTCAACTCCGCTCCCGCTCCATCCCACATCCTGGCTGAACCCGTGTTGGACAGCTCCCCCACCTCCTCTGCCCTTGCCAGTCCTGGAAGTGGCCGGTGTCTGAATCCGCCACCTCTCTCCCCATCCACGTCATCTGTTCGATGACAGCAGAATGGAGATTCAAGGTCAGCAGGTGAGGGGTTATTGGGTTCTCCTAACTGCACAGGTGTCCGCTGGCCTCTTGTCTGCCCTCTTGCCTGGCCCCTCTGGCCCACATCTCTGCCAGATCCTTCCTACTACCGAGTAGCGGTGGATTATAATGGCTATAGGCAGGAGCTGGCAATGCGGGGGCCGTTGGCTCAAAGCCATAAGTTTAAGACTCCTGCAGGGTGCTATGCTCAGACACCAAGGAAAGGGAATTCTGACGCTTCCCTGCGTCGGCCAAGGCACCCTGGCTCCCAGCAATGGTATTCGTAGGCCTCATCATCACTGTCATGCAGATCGCCAACAGCAGTGGCTGCTTAGCATCCCCGGACTCACGTCTGGAGATCTTGGTGAAGCAGACAGCACTATAGGGAAGCCTTTGCCAAATGAATGGTTTCCTGGGAATTTCAAGCGAGCAAGTATAAAGTGCACAAACTTTGAATTCCATCTGTTCAACGTCATATCTGACACACTCATGCTACCGCACATGAACAGAGAATTTCTCACATGCAAGCCCACTCTCCATCTCTGTCTTTCTCTGTCACTCGCCGCAGCCTCCACATGCTCACTCAGAACACACTGTGACGGGACCTCCTGGATCCACATCCAGATGCCTATTTACACATATCCAGACCTATGTTTAGGAAGTGCACCCATGTACGCTGTCAGGAACACACACGCACTCGTACAGACAATCACGGACACTCTCGCCCTTGCGAGCACACCCAGTACACCGTGGCATGGAAGGTGCTAAGGGTTTTCAGGGCACTGGGTCCGACTTGATCGAATCAAGCCTGATATTGTTGTGGTGGGCGTGGCTAGGGAGCTCAGCGCTGCATATAGGCCAGCCCATTGGCACTTGTGTCTTCCCCTGCTGTCCTCACCTGTTTCCCATTCCCTGTACCATGCAGCTTGAGCGACCTGAATTGCAAACAACTCTTGTCGGAATGCAATGAGGGGAGATATGTGAATGCAGCAGGACCACGGGATTAGGCCCAGGAAGTGCCCCAACCAAAGAAGGCATTCTTTACCCCTCTGGTCTACACCTGAAGCAAGAAGGCACGGTGGGCAGAGAGGGACAGAGGCCTGTGGCCCAGAATGCCCTGGCTCTATTTCCTTCTCGTTGGTACATGGGCGGGGGTGCGCCCGTCCCATGGCGAGCATCCTGGCCTTCCTCGCCACCATCTCCATCAGCGGCTAAGTTCCTGAGGCTTCTCCCCTGCTCTCATACTTGCTGCACCCCAAACTCCCTGAGATTCTCTCTTCATGCCCTCCTTGTCCCTGCCTTCCTGCTCCTTCCACTCCTAGAATTAGCCTTCCTGGCTCCAGACTCCTATCAGCTCACGCGTGCCACCGGGCCTCTGCCTCTTTGCTTCTGCCTCTGCTTCCCATTTTCCCCCTCCTCCTTCTGAGCTTCACAGGCTGCACAGCTCTCGACGCATCTCTTCCCTTCCTCTGAGGAATTCAGAAGCCCCTCCCTCTTCCTGGCCCTTCTTAACTGCTCCAATTCGCCCTCTGCTCTCAGCCTCTGTACTCCTGGCCTCTCCCAGTCCTCTCGTGCACAACAGTCCGCATTCATCTAAGCTGTTGTCTCCCTGTTCTGTCCCCAAATCCCTCTGCTTCTTTGCTCTGTGCAGGAGGTGTGTATATGAGGTAGGAGGGTAGCGGCCTTCCTTTTCTACCTTGTGGCTCCCTCTACTGCGACTGACATCCTATTAGTCTGGATAAAGCATCTGCTCACTTGACCGAGACCACTTGAAATCCTTCAGTGGCCCGCGAGGTAGCTGCCTGGCGTGATTCTGAGGTTGCAGGACTGCGCATGCGCGGCCCGCCGTGCAGCAAAGCCTCCAGGAGGTGGCTGGATGTTTTGCGTTTCTATGCCTTGCCCAGTGTGCTGAGGTGCATTTGCATTTGCATTCCAACAGGATCAGCTTTAGCGGGAGGGGGAGTGACGCCTCTTAGCGGTAGTCAGTTGTTGCTCACAGGCCATCAGGCCCTGCTTATGCCTCCTTGACTGTACATGCGCCCCAGGGGTGCTGGGAATCCTCTGGGCGGTGCCTGCAGGTTAGGCGCTCTGTGACGTGGTCAGGTTCTAGGCGCCACCTGCTGACGTGTGCCAGTGTTCCAAGTGGAGTTGCCATAGCGAAAGGGATGCGAAGGCCCTTAGGGGTTGGCTCTGACTGCTCACCAGTTCTCACAGGCCAACAGGGAAGTGCAGGAGCTCTGGAGCCTCAAATCGCGCACCTGGAAACCCCGCTGGGACGGGCTGGGTCCACTTTTCAACTCCGCTCCCGCTCCATCCCACATCCTGGCTGAACCCGTGTTGGACAGCTCCCCCACCTCCTCTGCCCTTGCCAGTCCTGGAAGTGGCCGGTGTCTGAATCCGCCACCTCTCTCCCCATCCACGTCATCTGTTCGATGACAGCAGAATGGAGATTCAAGGTCAGCAGGTGAGGGGTTATTGGGTTCTCCTAACTGCACAGGTGTCCGCTGGCCTCTTGTCTGCCCTCTTGCCTGGCCCCTCTGGCCCACATCTCTGCCAGATCCTTCCTACTACCGAGTAGCGGTGGATTATAATGGCTATAGGCAGGAGCTGGCAATGCGGGGGCCGTTGGCTCAAAGCCATAAGTTTAAGACTCCTGCAGGGTGCTATGCTCAGACACCAAGGAAAGGGAATTCTGACGCTTCCCTGCGTCGGCCAAGGCACCCTGGCTCCCAGCAATGGTATTCGTAGGCCTCATCATCACTGTCATGCAGATCGCCAACAGCAGTGGCTGCTTAGCATCCCCGGACTCACGTCTGGAGATCTTGGTGAAGCAGACAGCACTATAGGGAAGCCTTTGCCAAATGAATGGTTTCCTGGGAATTTCAAGCGAGCAAGTATAAAGTGCACAAACTTTGAATTCCATCTGTTCAACGTCATATCTGACACACTCATGCTACCGCACATGAACAGAGAATTTCTCACATGCAAGCCCACTCTCCATCTCTGTCTTTCTCTGTCACTCGCCGCAGCCTCCACATGCTCACTCAGAACACACTGTGACGGGACCTCCTGGATCCACATCCAGATGCCTATTTACACATATCCAGACCTATGTTTAGGAAGTGCACCCATGTACGCTGTCAGGAACACACACGCACTCGTACAGACAATCACGGACACTCTCGCCCTTGCGAGCACACCCAGTACACCGTGGCATGGAAGGTGCTAAGGGTTTTCAGGGCACTGGGTCCGACTTGATCGAATCAAGCCTGATATTGTTGTGGTGGGCGTGGCTAGGGAGCTCAGCGCTGCATATAGGCCAGCCCATTGGCACTTGTGTCTTCCCCTGCTGTCCTCACCTGTTTCCCATTCCCTGTACCATGCAGCTTGAGCGACCTGAATTGCAAACAACTCTTGTCGGAATGCAATGAGGGGAGATATGTGAATGCAGCAGGACCACGGGATTAGGCCCAGGAAGTGCCCCAACCAAAGAAGGCATTCTTTACCCCTCTGGTCTACACCCTGAAGCAAGAAGGCACGGTGGGCAGAGAGGGACAGAGGCCTGTGGCCCAGAATGCCCTGGCTCTATTTCCTTCTCGTTGGTACATGGGCGGGGGTGCGCCCGTCCCATGGCGAGCATCCTGGCCTTCCTCGCCACCATCTCCATCAGCGGCTAAGTTCCTGAGGCTTCTCCCCTGCTCTCATACTTGCTGCACCCCAAACTCCCTGAGATTCTCTCTTCATGCCCTCCTTGTCCCTGCCTTCCTGCTCCTTCCACTCCTAGAATTAGCCTTCCTGGCTCCAGACTCCTATCAGCTCACGCGTGCCACCGGGCCTCTGCCTCTTTGCTTCTGCCTCTGCTTCCCATTTTCCCCCTCCTCCTTCTGAGCTTCACAGGCTGCACAGCTCTCGACGCATCTCTTCCCTTCCTCTGAGGAATTCAGAAGCCCCTCCCTCTTCCTGGCCCTTCTTAACTGCTCCAATTCGCCCTCTGCTCTCAGCCTCTGTACTCCTGGCCTCTCCCAGTCCTCTCGTGCACAACAGTCCGCATTCATCTAAGCTGTTGTCTCCCTGTTCTGTCCCCAAATCCCTCTGCTTCTTTGCTCTGTGCAGGAGGTGTGTATATGAGGTAGGAGGGTAGCGGCCTTCCTTTTCTACCTTGTGGCTCCCTCTACTGCGACTGACATCCTATTAGTCTGGATAAAGCATCTGCTCACTTGACCGAGACCACTTGAAATCCTTCAGTGGCCCGCGAGGTAGCTGCCTGGCGTGATTCTGAGGTTGCAGGACTGCGCATGCGCGGCCCGCCGTGCAGCAAAGCCTCCAGGAGGTGGCTGGATGTTTTGCGTTTCTATGCCTTGCCCAGTGTGCTGAGGTGCATTTGCATTTGCATTCCAACAGGATCAGCTTTAGCGGGAGGGGGAGTGACGCCTCTTAGCGGTAGTCAGTTGTTGCTCACAGGCCATCAGGCCCTGCTTATGCCTCCTTGACTGTACATGCGCCCCAGGGGTGCTGGGAATCCTCTGGGCGGTGCCTGCAGGTTAGGCGCTCTGTGACGTGGTCAGGTTCTAGGCGCCACCTGCTGACGTGTGCCAGTGTTCCAAGTGGAGTTGCCATAGCGAAAGGGATGCGAAGGCCCTTAGGGGTTGGCTCTGACTGCTCACCAGTTCTCACAGGCCAACAGGGAAGTGCAGGAGCTCTGGAGCCTCAAATCGCGCACCTGGAAACCCCGCTGGGACGGGCTGGGTCCACTTTTCAACTCCGCTCCCGCTCCATCCCACATCCTGGCTGAACCCGTGTTGGACAGCTCCCCCACCTCCTCTGCCCTTGCCAGTCCTGGAAGTGGCCGGTGTCTGAATCCGCCACCTCTCTCCCCATCCACGTCATCTGTTCGATGACAGCAGAATGGAGATTCAAGGTCAGCAGGTGAGGGGTTATTGGGTTCTCCTAACTGCACAGGTGTCCGCTGGCCTCTTGTCTGCCCTCTTGCCTGGCCCCTCTGGCCCACATCTCTGCCAGATCCTTCCTACTACCGAGTAGCGGTGGATTATAATGGCTATAGGCAGGAGCTGGCAATGCGGGGGCCGTTGGCTCAAAGCCATAAGTTTAAGACTCCTGCAGGGTGCTATGCTCAGACACCAAGGAAAGGGAATTCTGACGCTTCCCTGCGTCGGCCAAGGCACCCTGGCTCCCAGCAATGGTATTCGTAGGCCTCATCATCACTGTCATGCAGATCGCCAACAGCAGTGGCTGCTTAGCATCCCCGGACTCACGTCTGGAGATCTTGGTGAAGCAGACAGCACTATAGGGAAGCCTTTGCCAAATGAATGGTTTCCTGGGAATTTCAAGCGAGCAAGTATAAAGTGCACAAACTTTGAATTCCATCTGTTCAACGTCATATCTGACACACTCATGCTACCGCACATGAACAGAGAATTTCTCACATGCAAGCCCACTCTCCATCTCTGTCTTTCTCTGTCACTCGCCGCAGCCTCCACATGCTCACTCAGAACACACTGTGACGGGACCTCCTGGATCCACATCCAGATGCCTATTTACACATATCCAGACCTATGTTTAGGAAGTGCACCCATGTACGCTGTCAGGAACACACACGCACTCGTACAGACAATCACGGACACTCTCGCCCTTGCGAGCACACCCAGTACACCGTGGCATGGAAGGTGCTAAGGGTTTTCAGGGCACTGGGTCCGACTTGATCGAATCAAGCCTGATATTGTTGTGGTGGGCGTGGCTAGGGAGCTCAGCGCTGCATATAGGCCAGCCCATTGGCACTTGTGTCTTCCCCTGCTGTCCTCACCTGTTTCCCATTCCCTGTACCATGCAGCTTGAGCGACCTGAATTGCAAACAACTCTTGTCGGAATGCAATGAGGGGAGATATGTGAATGCAGCAGGACCACGGGATTAGGCCCAGGAAGTGCCCCAACCAAAGAAGGCATTCTTTACCCCTCTGGTCTACACCCTGAAGCAAGAAGGCACGGTGGGCAGAGAGGGACAGAGGCCTGTGGCCCAGAATGCCCTGGCTCTATTTCCTTCTCGTTGGTACATGGGCGGGGGTGCGCCCGTCCCATGGCGAGCATCCTGGCCTTCCTCGCCACCATCTCCATCAGCGGCTAAGTTCCTGAGGCTTCTCCCCTGCTCTCATACTTGCTGCACCCCAAACTCCCTGAGATTCTCTCTTCATGCCCTCCTTGTCCCTGCCTTCCTGCTCCTTCCACTCCTAGAATTAGCCTTCCTGGCTCCAGACTCCTATCAGCTCACGCGTGCCACCGGGCCTCTGCCTCTTTGCTTCTGCCTCTGCTTCCCATTTTCCCCCTCCTCCTTCTGAGCTTCACAGGCTGCACAGCTCTCGACGCATCTCTTCCCTTCCTCTGAGGAATTCAGAAGCCCCTCCCTCTTCCTGGCCCTTCTTAACTGCTCCAATTCGCCCTCTGCTCTCAGCCTCTGTACTCCTGGCCTCTCCCAGTCCTCTCGTGCACAACAGTCCGCATTCATCTAAGCTGTTGTCTCCCTGTTCTGTCCCCAAATCCCTCTGCTTCTTTGCTCTGTGCAGGAGGTGTGTATATGAGGTAGGAGGGTAGCGGCCTTCCTTTTCTACCTTGTGGCTCCCTCTACTGCGACTGACATCCTATTAGTCTGGATAAAGCATCTGCTCACTTGACCGAGACCACTTGAAATCCTTCAGTGGCCCGCGAGGTAGCTGCCTGGCGTGATTCTGAGGTTGCAGGACTGCGCATGCGCGGCCCGCCGTGCAGCAAAGCCTCCAGGAGGTGGCTGGATGTTTTGCGTTTCTATGCCTTGCCCAGTGTGCTGAGGTGCATTTGCATTTGCATTCCAACAGGATCAGCTTTAGCGGGAGGGGGAGTGACGCCTCTTAGCGGTAGTCAGTTGTTGCTCACAGGCCATCAGGCCCTGCTTATGCCTCCTTGACTGTACATGCGCCCCAGGGGTGCTGGGAATCCTCTGGGCGGTGCCTGCAGGTTAGGCGCTCTGTGACGTGGTCAGGTTCTAGGCGCCACCTGCTGACGTGTGCCAGTGTTCCAAGTGGAGTTGCCATAGCGAAAGGGATGCGAAGGCCCTTAGGGGTTGGCTCTGACTGCTCACCAGTTCTCACAGGCCAACAGGGAAGTGCAGGAGCTCTGGAGCCTCAAATCGCGCACCTGGAAACCCCGCTGGGACGGGCTGGGTCCACTTTTCAACTCCGCTCCCGCTCCATCCCACATCCTGGCTGAACCCGTGTTGGACAGCTCCCCCACCTCCTCTGCCCTTGCCAGTCCTGGAAGTGGCCGGTGTCTGAATCCGCCACCTCTCTCCCCATCCACGTCATCTGTTCGATGACAGCAGAATGGAGATTCAAGGTCAGCAGGTGAGGGGTTATTGGGTTCTCCTAACTGCACAGGTGTCCGCTCGCCTCTTGTCTGCCCTCTTGCCTGGCCCCTCTGGCCCACATCTCTGCCAGATCCTTCCTACTACCGAGTAGCGGTGGATTATAATGGCTATAGGCAGGAGCTGGCAATGCGGGGGCCGTTGGCTCAAAGCCATAAGTTTAAGACTCCTGCAGGGTGCTATGCTCAGACACCAAGGAAAGGGAATTCTGACGCTTCCCTGCGTCGGCCAAGGCACCCTGGCTCCCAGCAATGGTATTCGTAGGCCTCATCATCACTGTCATGCAGATCGCCAACAGCAGTGGCTGCTTAGCATCCCCGGACTCACGTCTGGAGATCTTGGTGAAGCAGACAGCACTATAGGGAAGCCTTTGCCAAATGAATGGTTTCCTGGGAATTTCAAGCGAGCAAGTATAAAGTGCACAAACTTTGAATTCCATCTGTTCAACGTCATATCTGACACACTCATGCTACCGCACATGAACAGAGAATTTCTCACATGCAAGCCCACTCTCCATCTCTGTCTTTCTCTGTCACTCGCCGCAGCCTCCACATGCTCACTCAGAACACACTGTGACGGGACCTCCTGGATCCACATCCAGATGCCTATTTACACATATCCAGACCTATGTTTAGGAAGTGCACCCATGTACGCTGTCAGGAACACACACGCACTCGTACAGACAATCACGGACACTCTCGCCCTTGCGAGCACACCCAGTACACCGTGGCATGGAAGGTGCTAAGGGTTTTCAGGGCACTGGGTCCGACTTGATCGAATCAAGCCTGATATTGTTGTGGTGGGCGTGGCTAGGGAGCTCAGCGCTGCATATAGGCCAGCCCATTGGCACTTGTGTCTTCCCCTGCTGTCCTCACCTGTTTCCCATTCCCTGTACCATGCAGCTTGAGCGACCTGAATTGCAAACAACTCTTGTCGGAATGCAATGAGGGGAGATATGTGAATGCAGCAGGACCACGGGATTAGGCCCAGGAAGTGCCCCAACCAAAGAAGGCATTCTTTACCCCTCTGGTCTACACCCTGAAGCAAGAAGGCACGGTGGGCAGAGAGGGACAGAGGCCTGTGGCCCAGAATGCCCTGGCTCTATTTCCTTCTCGTTGGTACATGGGCGGGGGTGCGCCCGTCCCATGGCGAGCATCCTGGCCTTCCTCGCCACCATCTCCATCAGCGGCTAAGTTCCTGAGGCTTCTCCCCTGCTCTCATACTTGCTGCACCCCAAACTCCCTGAGATTCTCTCTTCATGCCCTCCTTGTCCCTGCCTTCCTGCTCCTTCCACTCCTAGAATTAGCCTTCCTGGCTCCAGACTCCTATCAGCTCACGCGTGCCACCGGGCCTCTGCCTCTTTGCTTCTGCCTCTGCTTCCCATTTTCCCCCTCCTCCTTCTGAGCTTCACAGGCTGCACAGCTCTCGACGCATCTCTTCCCTTCCTCTGAG
Source organism: Perognathus longimembris pacificus (assembly GCF_023159225.1). NCBI lineage: Eukaryota > Metazoa > Chordata > Mammalia > Rodentia > Heteromyidae > Perognathus > Perognathus longimembris. Next base: position 34,707 of record NW_025960242.1, read on the forward strand.
GAATTCAGAAGCCCCTCCCTCTTCCTGGCCCTTCTTAACTGCTCCAATTCGCCCTCTGCTCTCAGCCTCTGTACTCCTGGCCTCTCCCAGTCCTCTCGTGCACAACAGTCCGCATTCATCTAAGCTGTTGTCTCCCTGTTCTGTCCCCAAATCCCTCTGCTTCTTTGCTCTGTGCAGGAGGTGTGTATATGAGGTAGGAGGGTAGCGGCCTTCCTTTTCTACCTTGTGGCTCCCTCTACTGCGACTGACATCCTATTAGTCTGGATAAAGCATCTGCTCACTTGACCGAGACCACTTGAAATCCTTCAGTGGCCCGCGAGGTAGCTGCCTGGCGTGATTCTGAGGTTGCAGGACTGCGCATGCGCGGCCCGCCGTGCAGCAAAGCCTCCAGGAGGTGGCTGGATGTTTTGCGTTTCTATGCCTTGCCCAGTGTGCTGAGGTGCATTTGCATTTGCATTCCAACAGGATCAGCTTTAGCGGGAGGGGGAGTGACGCCTCTTAGCGGTAGTCAGTTGTTGCTCACAGGCCATCAGGCCCTGCTTATGCCTCCTTGACTGTACATGCGCCCCAGGGGTGCTGGGAATCCTCTGGGCGGTGCCTGCAGGTTAGGCGCTCTGTGACGTGGTCAGGTTCTAGGCGCCACCTGCTGACGTGTGCCAGTGTTCCAAGTGGAGTTGCCATAGCGAAAGGGATGCGAAGGCCCTTAGGGGTTGGCTCTGACTGCTCACCAGTTCTCACAGGCCAACAGGGAAGTGCAGGAGCTCTGGAGCCTCAAATCGCGCACCTGGAAACCCCGCTGGGACGGGCTGGGTCCACTTTTCAACTCCGCTCCCGCTCCATCCCACATCCTGGCTGAACCCGTGTTGGACAGCTCCCCCACCTCCTCTGCCCTTGCCAGTCCTGGAAGTGGCCGGTGTCTGAATCCGCCACCTCTCTCCCCATCCACGTCATCTGTTCGATGACAGCAGAATGGAGATTCAAGGTCAGCAGGTGAGGGGTTATTGGGTTCTCCTAACTGCACAGGTGTCCGCTCGCCTCTTGTCTGCCCTCTTGCCTGGCCCCTCTGGCCCACATCTCTGCCAGATCCTTCCTACTACCGAGTAGCGGTGGATTATAATGGCTATAGGCAGGAGCTGGCAATGCGGGGGCCGTTGGCTCAAAGCCATAAGTTTAAGACTCCTGCAGGGTGCTATGCTCAGACACCAAGGAAAGGGAATTCTGACGCTTCCCTGCGTCGGCCAAGGCACCCTGGCTCCCAGCAATGGTATTCGTAGGCCTCATCATCACTGTCATGCAGATCGCCAACAGCAGTGGCTGCTTAGCATCCCCGGACTCACGTCTGGAGATCTTGGTGAAGCAGACAGCACTATAGGGAAGCCTTTGCCAAATGAATGGTTTCCTGGGAATTTCAAGCGAGCAAGTATAAAGTGCACAAACTTTGAATTCCATCTGTTCAACGTCATATCTGACACACTCATGCTACCGCACATGAACAGAGAATTTCTCACATGCAAGCCCACTCTCCATCTCTGTCTTTCTCTGTCACTCGCCGCAGCCTCCACATGCTCACTCAGAACACACTGTGACGGGACCTCCTGGATCCACATCCAGATGCCTATTTACACATATCCAGACCTATGTTTAGGAAGTGCACCCATGTACGCTGTCAGGAACACACACGCACTCGTACAGACAATCACGGACACTCTCGCCCTTGCGAGCACACCCAGTACACCGTGGCATGGAAGGTGCTAAGGGTTTTCAGGGCACTGGGTCCGACTTGATCGAATCAAGCCTGATATTGTTGTGGTGGGCGTGGCTAGGGAGCTCAGCGCTGCATATAGGCCAGCCCATTGGCACTTGTGTCTTCCCCTGCTGTCCTCACCTGTTTCCCATTCCCTGTACCATGCAGCTTGAGCGACCTGAATTGCAAACAACTCTTGTCGGAATGCAATGAGGGGAGATATGTGAATGCAGCAGGACCACGGGATTAGGCCCAGGAAGTGCCCCAACCAAAGAAGGCATTCTTTACCCCTCTGGTCTACACCCTGAAGCAAGAAGGCACGGTGGGCAGAGAGGGACAGAGGCCTGTGGCCCAGAATGCCCTGGCTCTATTTCCTTCTCGTTGGTACATGGGCGGGGGTGCGCCCGTCCCATGGCGAGCATCCTGGCCTTCCTCGCCACCATCTCCATCAGCGGCTAAGTTCCTGAGGCTTCTCCCCTGCTCTCATACTTGCTGCACCCCAAACTCCCTGAGATTCTCTCTTCATGCCCTCCTTGTCCCTGCCTTCCTGCTCCTTCCACTCCTAGAATTAGCCTTCCTGGCTCCAGACTCCTATCAGCTCACGCGTGCCACCGGGCCTCTGCCTCTTTGCTTCTGCCTCTGCTTCCCATTTTCCCCCTCCTCCTTCTGAGCTTCACAGGCTGCACAGCTCTCGACGCATCTCTTCCCTTCCTCTGAGGAATTCAGAAGCCCCTCCCTCTTCCTGGCCCTTCTTAACTGCTCCAATTCGCCCTCTGCTCTCAGCCTCTGTACTCCTGGCCTCTCCCAGTCCTCTCGTGCACAACAGTCCGCATTCATCTAAGCTGTTGTCTCCCTGTTCTGTCCCCAAATCCCTCTGCTTCTTTGCTCTGTGCAGGAGGTGTGTATATGAGGTAGGAGGGTAGCGGCCTTCCTTTTCTACCTTGTGGCTCCCTCTACTGCGACTGACATCCTATTAGTCTGGATAAAGCATCTGCTCACTTGACCGAGACCACTTGAAATCCTTCAGTGGCCCGCGAGGTAGCTGCCTGGCGTGATTCTGAGGTTGCAGGACTGCGCATGCGCGGCCCGCCGTGCAGCAAAGCCTCCAGGAGGTGGCTGGATGTTTTGCGTTTCTATGCCTTGCCCAGTGTGCTGAGGTGCATTTGCATTTGCATTCCAACAGGATCAGCTTTAGCGGGAGGGGGAGTGACGCCTCTTAGCGGTAGTCAGTTGTTGCTCACAGGCCATCAGGCCCTGCTTATGCCTCCTTGACTGTACATGCGCCCCAGGGGTGCTGGGAATCCTCTGGGCGGTGCCTGCAGGTTAGGCGCTCTGTGACGTGGTCAGGTTCTAGGCGCCACCTGCTGACGTGTGCCAGTGTTCCAAGTGGAGTTGCCATAGCGAAAGGGATGCGAAGGCCCTTAGGGGTTGGCTCTGACTGCTCACCAGTTCTCACAGGCCAACAGGGAAGTGCAGGAGCTCTGGAGCCTCAAATCGCGCACCTGGAAACCCCGCTGGGACGGGCTGGGTCCACTTTTCAACTCCGCTCCCGCTCCATCCCACATCCTGGCTGAACCCGTGTTGGACAGCTCCCCCACCTCCTCTGCCCTTGCCAGTCCTGGAAGTGGCCGGTGTCTGAATCCGCCACCTCTCTCCCCATCCACGTCATCTGTTCGATGACAGCAGAATGGAGATTCAAGGTCAGCAGGTGAGGGGTTATTGGGTTCTCCTAACTGCACAGGTGTCCGCTCGCCTCTTGTCTGCCCTCTTGCCTGGCCCCTCTGGCCCACATCTCTGCCAGATCCTTCCTACTACCGAGTAGCGGTGGATTATAATGGCTATAGGCAGGAGCTGGCAATGCGGGGGCCGTTGGCTCAAAGCCATAAGTTTAAGACTCCTGCAGGGTGCTATGCTCAGACACCAAGGAAAGGGAATTCTGACGCTTCCCTGCGTCGGCCAAGGCACCCTGGCTCCCAGCAATGGTATTCGTAGGCCTCATCATCACTGTCATGCAGATCGCCAACAGCAGTGGCTGCTTAGCATCCCCGGACTCACGTCTGGAGATCTTGGTGAAGCAGACAGCACTATAGGGAAGCCTTTGCCAAATGAATGGTTTCCTGGGAATTTCAAGCGAGCAAGTATAAAGTGCACAAACTTTGAATTCCATCTGTTCAACGTCATATCTGACACACTCATGCTACCGCACATGAACAGAGAATTTCTCACATGCAAGCCCACTCTCCATCTCTGTCTTTCTCTGTCACTCGCCGCAGCCTCCACATGCTCACTCAGAACACACTGTGACGGGACCTCCTGGATCCACATCCAGATGCCTATTTACACATATCCAGACCTATGTTTAGGAAGTGCACCCATGTACGCTGTCAGGAACACACACGCACTCGTACAGACAATCACGGACACTCTCGCCCTTGCGAGCACACCCAGTACACCGTGGCATGGAAGGTGCTAAGGGTTTTCAGGGCACTGGGTCCGACTTGATCGAATCAAGCCTGATATTGTTGTGGTGGGCGTGGCTAGGGAGCTCAGCGCTGCATATAGGCCAGCCCATTGGCACTTGTGTCTTCCCCTGCTGTCCTCACCTGTTTCCCATTCCCTGTACCATGCAGCTTGAGCGACCTGAATTGCAAACAACTCTTGTCGGAATGCAATGAGGGGAGATATGTGAATGCAGCAGGACCACGGGATTAGGCCCAGGAAGTGCCCCAACCAAAGAAGGCATTCTTTACCCCTCTGGTCTACACCCTGAAGCAAGAAGGCACGGTGGGCAGAGAGGGACAGAGGCCTGTGGCCCAGAATGCCCTGGCTCTATTTCCTTCTCGTTGGTACATGGGCGGGGGTGCGCCCGTCCCATGGCGAGCATCCTGGCCTTCCTCGCCACCATCTCCATCAGCGGCTAAGTTCCTGAGGCTTCTCCCCTGCTCTCATACTTGCTGCACCCCAAACTCCCTGAGATTCTCTCTTCATGCCCTCCTTGTCCCTGCCTTCCTGCTCCTTCCACTCCTAGAATTAGCCTTCCTGGCTCCAGACTCCTATCAGCTCACGCGTGCCACCGGGCCTCTGCCTCTTTGCTTCTGCCTCTGCTTCCCATTTTCCCCCTCCTCCTTCTGAGCTTCACAGGCTGCACAGCTCCCGACGCATCTCTTCCCTTCCTCTGAGGAATTCAGAAGCCCCTCCCTCTTCCTGGCCCTTCTTAACTGCTCCAATTCGCCCTCTGCTCTCAGCCTCTGTACTCCTGGCCTCTCCCAGTCCTCTCGTGCACAACAGTCCGCATTCATCTAAGCTGTTGTCTCCCTGTTCTGTCCCCAAATCCCTCTGCTTCTTTGCTCTGTGCAGGAGGTGTGTATATGAGGTAGGAGGGTAGCGGCCTTCCTTTTCTACCTTGTGGCTCCCTCTACTGCGACTGACATCCTATTAGTCTGGATAAAGCATCTGCTCACTTGACCGAGACCACTTGAAATCCTTCAGTGGCCCGCGAGGTAGCTGCCTGGCGTGATTCTGAGGTTGCAGGACTGCGCATGCGCGGCCCGCCGTGCAGCAAAGCCTCCAGGAGGTGGCTGGATGTTTTGCGTTTCTATGCCTTGCCCAGTGTGCTGAGGTGCATTTGCATTTGCATTCCAACAGGATCAGCTTTAGCGGGAGGGGGAGTGACGCCTCTTAGCGGTAGTCAGTTGTTGCTCACAGGCCATCAGGCCCTGCTTATGCCTCCTTGACTGTACATGCGCCCCAGGGGTGCTGGGAATCCTCTGGGCGGTGCCTGCAGGTTAGGCGCTCTGTGACGTGGTCAGGTTCTAGGCGCCACCTGCTGACGTGTGCCAGTGTTCCAAGTGGAGTTGCCATAGCGAAAGGGATGCGAAGGCCCTTAGGGGTTGGCTCTGACTGCTCACCAGTTCTCACAGGCCAACAGGGAAGTGCAGGAGCTCTGGAGCCTCAAATCGCGCACCTGGAAACCCCGCTGGGACGGGCTGGGTCCACTTTTCAACTCCGCTCCCGCTCCATCCCACATCCTGGCTGAACCCGTGTTGGACAGCTCCCCCACCTCCTCTGCCCTTGCCAGTCCTGGAAGTGGCCGGTGTCTGAATCCGCCACCTCTCTCCCCATCCACGTCATCTGTTCGATGACAGCAGAATGGAGATTCAAGGTCAGCAGGTGAGGGGTTATTGGGTTCTCCTAACTGCACAGGTGTCCGCTGGCCTCTTGTCTTGCCCTCTTGCCTGGCCCCTCTGGCCCACATCTCTGCCAGATCCTTCCTACTACCGAGTAGCGGTGGATTATAATGGCTATAGGCAGGAGCTGGCAATGCGGGGGCCGTTGGCTCAAAGCCATAAGTTTAAGACTCCTGCAGGGTGCTATGCTCAGACACCAAGGAAAGGGAATTCTGACGCTTCCCTGCGTCGGCCAAGGCACCCTGGCTCCCAGCAATGGTATTCGTAGGCCTCATCATCACTGTCATGCAGATCGCCAACAGCAGTGGCTGCTTAGCATCCCCGGACTCACGTCTGGAGATCTTGGTGAAGCAGACAGCACTATAGGGAAGCCTTTGCCAAATGAATGGTTTCCTGGGAATTTCAAGCGAGCAAGTATAAAGTGCACAAACTTTGAATTCCATCTGTTCAACGTCATATCTGACACACTCATGCTACCGCACATGAACAGAGAATTTCTCACATGCAAGCCCACTCTCCATCTCTGTCTTTCTCTGTCACTCGCCGCAGCCTCCACATGCTCACTCAGAACACACTGTGACGGGACCTCCTGGATCCACATCCAGATGCCTATTTACACATATCCAGACCTATGTTTAGGAAGTGCACCCATGTACGCTGTCAGGAACACACACGCACTCGTACAGACAATCACGGACACTCTCGCCCTTGCGAGCACACCCAGTACACCGTGGCATGGAAGGTGCTAAGGGTTTTCAGGGCACTGGGTCCGACTTGATCGAATCAAGCCTGATATTGTTGTGGTGGGCGTGGCTAGGGAGCTCAGCGCTGCATATAGGCCAGCCCATTGGCACTTGTGTCTTCCCCTGCTGTCCTCACCTGTTTCCCATTCCCTGTACCATGCAGCTTGAGCGACCTGAATTGCAAACAACTCTTGTCGGAATGCAATGAGGGGAGATATGTGAATGCAGCAGGACCACGGGATTAGGCCCAGGAAGTGCCCCAACCAAAGAAGGCATTCTTTACCCCTCTGGTCTACACCCTGAAGCAAGAAGGCACGGTGGGCAGAGAGGGACAGAGGCCTGTGGCCCAGAATGCCCTGGCTCTATTTCCTTCTCGTTGGTACATGGGCGGGGGTGCGCCCGTCCCATGGCGAGCATCCTGGCCTTCCTCGCCACCATCTCCATCAGCGGCTAAGTTCCTGAGGCTTCTCCCCTGCTCTCATACTTGCTGCACCCCAAACTCCCTGAGATTCTCTCTTCATGCCCTCCTTGTCCCTGCCTTCCTGCTCCTTCCACTCCTAGAATTAGCCTTCCTGGCTCCAGACTCCTATCAGCTCACGCGTGCCACCGGGCCTCTGCCTCTTTGCTTCTGCCTCTGCTTCCCATTTTCCCCCTCCTCCTTCTGAGCTTCACAGGCTGCACAGCTCTCGACGCATCTCTTCCCTTCCTCTGAGGAATTCAGAAGCCCCTCCCTCTTCCTGGCCCTTCTTAACTGCTCCAATTCGCCCTCTGCTCTCAGCCTCTGTACTCCTGGCCTCTCCCAGTCCTCTCGTGCACAACAGTCCGCATTCATCTAAGCTGTTGTCTCCCTGTTCTGTCCCCAAATCCCTCTGCTTCTTTGCTCTGTGCAGGAGGTGTGTATATGAGGTAGGAGGGTAGCGGCCTTCCTTTTCTACCTTGTGGCTCCCTCTACTGCGACTGACATCCTATTAGTCTGGATAAAGCATCTGCTCACTTGACCGAGACCACTTGAAATCCTTCAGTGGCCCGCGAGGTAGCTGCCTGGCGTGATTCTGAGGTTGCAGGACTGCGCATGCGCGGCCCGCCGTGCAGCAAAGCCTCCAGGAGGTGGCTGGATGTTTTGCGTTTCTATGCCTTGCCCAGTGTGCTGAGGTGCATTTGCATTTGCATTCCAACAGGATCAGCTTTAGCGGGAGGGGGAGTGACGCCTCTTAGCGGTAGTCAGTTGTTGCTCACAGGCCATCAGGCCCTGCTTATGCCTCCTTGACTGTACATGCGCCCCAGGGGTGCTGGGAATCCTCTGGGCGGTGCCTGCAGGTTAGGCGCTCTGTGACGTGGTCAGGTTCTAGGCGCCACCTGCTGACGTGTGCCAGTGTTCCAAGTGGAGTTGCCATAGCGAAAGGGATGCGAAGGCCCTTAGGGGTTGGCTCTGACTGCTCACCAGTTCTCACAGGCCAACAGGGAAGTGCAGGAGCTCTGGAGCCTCAAATCGCGCACCTGGAAACCCCGCTGGGACGGGCTGGGTCCACTTTTCAACCTCCGCTCCCGCTCCATCCCACATCCTGGCTGAACCCGTGTTGGACAGCTCCCCCACCTCCTCTGCCCTTGCCAGTCCTGGAAGTGGCCGGTGTCTGAATCCGCCACCTCTCTCCCCATCCACGTCATCTGTTCGATGACAGCAGAATGGAGATTCAAGGTCAGCAGGTGAGGGGTTATTGGGTTCTCCTAACTGCACAGGTGTCCGCTCGCCTCTTGTCTGCCCTCTTGCCTGGCCCCTCTGGCCCACATCTCTGCCAGATCCTTCCTACTACCGAGTAGCGGTGGATTATAATGGCTATAGGCAGGAGCTGGCAATGCGGGGCCGTTGGCTCAAAGCCATAAGTTTAAGACTCCTGCAGGGTGCTATGCTCAGACACCAAGGAAAGGGAATTCTGACGCTTCCCTGCGTCGGCCAAGGCACCCTGGCTCCCAGCAATGGTATTCGTAGGCCTCATCATCACTGTCATGCAGATCGCCAACAGCAGTGGCTGCTTAGCATCCCCGGACTCACGTCTGGAGATCTTGGTGAAGCAGACAGCACTATAGGGAAGCCTTTGCCAAATGAATGGTTTCCTGGGAATTTCAAGCGAGCAAGTATAAAGTGCACAAACTTTGAATTCCATCTGTTCAACGTCATATCTGACACACTCATGCTACCGCACATGAACAGAGAATTTCTCACATGCAAGCCCACTCTCCATCTCTGTCTTTCTCTGTCACTCGCCGCAGCCTCCACATGCTCACTCAGAACACACTGTGACGGGACCTCCTGGATCCACATCCAGATGCCTATTTACACATATCCAGACCTATGTTTAGGAAGTGCACCCATGTACGCTGTCAGGAACACACACGCACTCGTACAGACAATCACGGACACTCTCGCCCTTGCGAGCACACCCAGTACACCGTGGCATGGAAGGTGCTAAGGGTTTTCAGGGCACTGGGTCCGACTTGATCGAATCAAGCCTGATATTGTTGTGGTGGGCGTGGCTAGGGAGCTCAGCGCTGCATATAGGCCAGCCCATTGGCACTTGTGTCTTCCCCTGCTGTCCTCACCTGTTTCCCATTCCCTGTACCATGCAGCTTGAGCGACCTGAATTGCAAACAACTCTTGTCGGAATGCAATGAGGGGAGATATGTGAATGCAGCAGGACCACGGGATTAGGCCCAGGAAGTGCCCCAACCAAAGAAGGCATTCTTTACCCCTCTGGTCTACACCCTGAAGCAAGAAGGCACGGTGGGCAGAGAGGGACAGAGGCCTGTGGCCCAGAATGCCCTGGCTCTATTTCCTTCTCGTTGGTACATGGGCGGGGGTGCGCCCGTCCCATGGCGAGCATCCTGGCCTTCCTCGCCACCATCTCCATCAGCGGCTAAGTTCCTGAGGCTTCTCCCCTGCTCTCATACTTGCTGCACCCCAAACTCCCTGAGATTCTCTCTTCATGCCCTCCTTGTCCCTGCCTTCCTGCTCCTTCCACTCCTAGAATTAGCCTTCCTGGCTCCAGACTCCTATCAGCTCACGCGTGCCACCGGGCCTCTGCCTCTTTGCTTCTGCCTCTGCTTCCCATTTTCCCCCTCCTCCTTCTGAGCTTCACAGGCTGCACAGCTCTCGACGCATCTCTTCCCTTCCTCTGAGGAATTCAGAAGCCCCTCCCTCTTCCTGGCCCTTCTTAACTGCTCCAATTCGCCCTCTGCTCTCAGCCTCTGTACTCCTGGCCTCTCCCAGTCCTCTCGTGCACAACAGTCCGCATTCATCTAAGCTGTTGTCTCCCTGTTCTGTCCCCAAATCCCTCTGCTTCTTTGCTCTGTGCAGGAGGTGTGTATATGAGGTAGGAGGGTAGCGGCCTTCCTTTTCTACCTTGTGGCTCCCTCTACTGCGACTGACATCCTATTAGTCTGGATAAAGCATCTGCTCACTTGACCGAGACCACTTGAAATCCTTCAGTGGCCCGCGAGGTAGCTGCCTGGCGTGATTCTGAGGTTGCAGGACTGCGCATGCGCGGCCCGCCGTGCAGCAAAGCCTCCAGGAGGTGGCTGGATGTTTTGCGTTTCTATGCCTTGCCCAGTGTGCTGAGGTGCATTTGCATTTGCATTCCAACAGGATCAGCTTTAGCGGGAGGGGGAGTGACGCCTCTTAGCGGTAGTCAGTTGTTGCTCACAGGCCATCAGGCCCTGCTTATGCCTCCTTGACTGTACATGCGCCCCAGGGGTGCTGGGAATCCTCTGGGCGGTGCCTGCAGGTTAGGCGCTCTGTGACGTGGTCAGGTTCTAGGCGCCACCTGCTGACGTGTGCCAGTGTTCCAAGTGGAGTTGCCATAGCGAAAGGGATGCGAAGGCCCTTAGGGGTTGGCTCTGACTGCTCACCAGTTCTCACAGGCCAACAGGGAAGTGCAGGAGCTCTGGAGCCTCAAATCGCGCACCTGGAAACCCCGCTGGGACGGGCTGGGTCCACTTTTCAACTCCGCTCCCGCTCCATCCCACATCCTGGCTGAACCCGTGTTGGACAGCTCCCCCACCTCCTCTGCCCTTGCCAGTCCTGGAAGTGGCCGGTGTCTGAATCCGCCACCTCTCTCCCCATCCACGTCATCTGTTCGATGACAGCAGAATGGAGATTCAAGGTCAGCAGGTGAGGGTTATTGGGTTCTCCTAACTGCACAGGTGTCCGCTCGCCTCTTGTCTGCCCTCTTGCCTGGCCCCTCTGGCCCACATCTCTGCCAGATCCTTCCTACTACCGAGTAGCGGTGGATTATAATGGGCTATAGGCAGGAGCTGGCAATGCGGGGGCCGTTGGCTCAAAGCCATAAGTTTAAGACTCCTGCAGGGTGCTATGCTCAGACACCAAGGAAAGGGAATTCTGACGCTTCCCTGCGTCGGCCAAGGCACCCTGTCCTCCCAGCAATGGTATTCGTAGGCCTCATCATCACTGTCATGCA
>NW_025960243.1:0-44853 GCF_023159225.1 Perognathus longimembris pacificus
CAGCCTGTTTGTGGAGAACACCTAACCCAGGTGCACCGAGCTGACCTTGAGGCAACTCCAGAAGACAGAGCTAAGCTGAGCCTCCAGGCAGGTGTGGCCCAGGGCATGGGTGTGGGGTGCTTGTGAATGTGTGTGGAGAAGCATGGCCTGCCTCTCCTGTTTGCTCTATTGGGCCCTTCCTGAAGTGGCTTTTGTGAGGCTAACAACTCAAAACAGGCCTCCAGAGCTGGCTTCCCCAGTCAGTGCTGAGCATTTAGCGGGCTTTCAGTTTTGGCAGGCCCAGGCCATGGTTGTGGGGTGTTTGTGAAAGTGTGGAGGAGTGGGGCCTGCCTCTCCTGTTTGCTTGTTTGTGCCCTTCCTGAAGTGGCTTCAGTGAGGCTAGGCCTCAAACCACGCCTCCAGAGCTGGCTCCCAGTCACTGCAGAGCCAGTGCTTTCAGTTTGGAAGGCCCATGGCATGGGTGTTGGTTTGTATTACCTGCCTTCCTGCCTCTCTCTGTTGGTTTGTGTCCTTCCTGAAGTGGCTTTGGTCAGGCCAGTCCCCAAACCAGGCTTCTAGAGCTGGCTTTTAGTTGGCACTTTCAGTCTAGGCAGGCCCAGGGCATGGATACAGGTGAGGGACAGTGTGGAGAAATACCATCTGCTTCTCCTAAAGTGGCTTGGGCGAGGCCAGTCCCCAAACCAGGCGTCCATTAGCCGGCTTCAGTCATTGTCAAACTTTTAGCTGGCACTTTCAGGTCCAGAACATGGGTGTGCGGTGTTTGTGTGTGCAGAAGTGCGGCCTTCCTCTCTTGTTTGTTCGTTTGTGGCCTTCCTGTAGTGGCTTCAGGGTGGCTAGGCCCTGAAGTAAGGAGGTCAGGTCTCTCCGGTGCCATCTTGGCCACATGTTGAATTGTAGGGTCTGGCATCTCTTCTTCATGGTGGAGGGAGGGAATTCTGACCCCCTGTTGATGGTTGTGCCTGAATTCCTGGAGACAGGTGTGAGTACTTCCCTTGTAGGTTACTGAACCTGTCAGTCCAGTGCTTGTGAATAGCAGCTTCCTATTACCCTGTCCCCTGACTTTACCATATTTAGGCCCAGACAACCACTGGTGCCATTATACCATCCCATACATCTCCGTGTTTGCATCCTGTGTCCTGTCTCCTGTCTCATCTCTGGTCAACATGGTGTCCCAAATCAGCTCTTGGAGCTGAATTAGTTTGTTAGTATAGTTTTTGTTCTTTCTTTCCTCTCTAGCCTGTTTCCTAACAGTGATAAATATATTTGGGGGCAGCAGGCCATTGTAACAATTGCCTGCCTATAGACTATTTGCATTCTAATAATGACTCCAAGATTGGATCCTTCAGAATGTGGTTTCTCTGATAATTTACATTACAACAGTCCCAAACCAGGCTTCTGGATCCAGGCTTCCAGTCACTGCAGAGACTTTAGATGGTGATTCCAGTCTAGGCAGGCTCAGGGCATGGGTGTTGGGGTATTTGTGAAAGTGTGTGGTGAAGTTCAGCCTGCCTCTCTTGTTTATTGCACATTTTACTTGGCATACCAAGGTATTTTGTGTAGTTTTTGGAGCATTCCATGCCAGGCAGGCAAGCACCTTTATGCTGAGTCTTGTCCCATGGTGGTCTCAGTGGGCCATCACTGCCCCCAGGCCTGGCGTGAGATGTCTCATTAGGAGCTGGATGGAGGTAGCAGAAGGCAGGAGCAGAAAGTGTGGCCTAAATGGCCTTTTCCTGTTTTTCCTTCCATCATCCATGGCTTTGATCCCACTCAACAGAGGAGAGGCCTAAGTGTTGAGCGTTGGAATGGTAGGTGTCCAGTCCAATGTAGGATGGGCTCCGTGGACCCCAACAAATCTTGGTTAGGAGAACATAGGCCCCAATCCAGGTCTTGCAGAGGGCACGGAGTTTAGGGTGGAGGGGATGTGTGGAAAATGTTTTTTCCTTATGCCTGTAATCCTATGTACTCAGGAGGCCAAAATCTGTTGATTGCAGTATGAATCCAGCCCTGGTAGCAAAGTCCATGAGGCTCTATATCACCAATCAACAACAAAAAAACCTCTAGTGGAAGCAGAGCTGTGTCTCAAGTTGTAGAGGGCTCATGCCTGAGTTCAAGCCCCAGGACCAGCACAAAAAGATATTTGGGGGGTGGGAATGTGGCTTAGTGGTAGGGTGCTCGCCTAGCATTCATCAAACCCTCTGTTGGATTCCTCAGCAGCACAAACAGAAAAAGCAGCAAGTGTTGATGTGGCTCAAGTGGTAGAGTACTTCCTTTGAGCAAAAGAAGCTCAGGGACAGTGCCTAGAGCATGAGTTCAAGCTCTAGGATTGGCAAAAAAAATATTTTCATTTTTATCATATAGGTCTTTCTTACACACATTTATTTTAAAACTTTTATTTATTTAAATGTTTTTCTTTGCTGGATGTGAGGTGTGAACTGTGTGCCTGAGTTCTGTCCTCAAGGTCTTCGGCTGAAGACTAGTGCTCTATCACCTGAGTCACAGCGCCACTTCTGGTTTTCTGGTTGGTCATTGGAGATAACAGTCTTAGAACTTTCCTGCCTGAGCTGGCTTTGAACCTGGATCCTCTCGTCTCTGCCTCTTGAGTAGCTAGGATGACAGGAGTGAGCCACATTTTATTAGGCATACAAAAGTATTTCACTTTCTTTTTTGTGAGTTCCAGTGGTATTGTGTTCCATGACCTTCCACAAGCTAGGCAAGTACCTCAGCTCTTAGCCCTGGTTCTTTTTATGCCGCCTTTGATCTTCATGATTTCCAGCCTTTGTAGGCATTTTGAAGAGAAAATGCACAGAGTGTCAGAATAAAAACTGTAGAGCCTGGAAGCTTGGAATCATGAATAGAGGTTCTGGCTCGATAGCCCAAGGTAGAACAGTGTGGATGGCCCCCATTAGAACCTGCTCTGGAGAACTTATGCCTTGCCCAGGCCCCTGGCCTCTCTTCAAGTCTACATCAAGTTTTCATTTATACTTTCATATCCATCCTGGGGCCTGGAGAACGAGGTGAAGGCATGTGTGAGGAAGGGCAGCCTATTTTGTCCTGCTTTGTAACAACTTCAGTGACCCTAGGCCCCTGCCGAAGCCTCTGAGTCTTTGCTATGCATTCAGTTTTGCTTTTGGTCTTGTCCTGCTGTGATTGTGGGTTAGGGGCTGAGGAGCTGTGTGGGAAACATTTTATTTTTATTACATAGCTCTTAAACACAATTTGTTCCACATTGAAAGGCATTTAATTTTCTTTTTGATGAATTTAAAATTTATTGTGTTTCAAGGCCTCCTACAAGCTAGGCAAGCAACTCAACACTGAACCTCATCCCTTTACCCAATCAGTTCCCTTAAGACTGGTTTTACTAAAGTTTTCTAGTAAGGAGCTTCTGTGTGACTTTTTGTTTTGTTTTTCCTCTGTCGCCTATATAGCATCGCACTTTTCTGCGGAGTAGAGCTATGTGGCAGTCTGCACCTTATGCAGGTGGCAGCTTCTCTCTCTGGGGATAAAGGGGAAGTAGGTAGGTAGTGAGTAGGAGTAGGAGTGGCTCCTTAGGTATAGGTGGATCTGGGGGCTAGTGGGAGGAGCTGAGGCCCTGAGGCTAGGGAAATGCTAACAAGGACAAAATGGAGTCTACAGTACTCCTTTTCTGTAACAGTTCTCCAAGGGTATTGCTTCAAAATTACTTGTATTAAAACCCAGTCTCTGTTTTTATTTGAGAGAGAGAGTGAGAGAGAGAGAGAGAGTGTGTGTGTGTGTGTGTGTGTGTGTGTGTGTGTGTGTGTGTTGGTGGATCCTTAACTTAGGAATTGTGTTTTGTCCCTGAACATTTTTGCTCAAGGTTAGTACTCTCCCACTTGAGCTACAGTTCTACATTTAAGTTGATAAGTCTTATTTTCCTGCATAGCCTGGCTTCAAACCACGATCTTCAGATCTCAGCCTTCTGAATAGCTAGGAGTATAGGTGTGGGCCACTGGTTACAAGCTGTGTCTCCTTGCTTTCTGATTACTGCTCTTACATTTGTGTTGAGAAGCTGTGGACTGACAGGACAGGACATCTGGTAAAGAAAGTATTGTAAAACTTTACTCGAGTCTGAGTCTGGCCAGTGTGTACAGAAGACAGCATAAGGTAAACAGAAGACAGCATCAGGTAAGATGTTTCCTAATCATTTCTGGTTCACTGTCCTAGGTACTGAAGAGCTTGAAGAACTCTGAATTCCGACACACTTTGTAGAGAAAGCAGAAATAGGAGCAGCCTTTATTTTCTTTCATACTGCATTTTCTCCAAAGAGCATTTTGTGCAAATCTGTCCAGGTCCCACTTTATAAGAAGCATCCTAGTTATACTAGAGACCCTACTGTCAGAATGTGGTTAATTAGAGATGAGATTCTCATCGACTTTTCTGCCTGGAGTGGCTTCCAACCATGATCCTTAAATCTCAGTGTCCTGAGTTCCTGGGATTACAGGTGTGAGCCCAAAGTGCTTCTTTTTTTTTTTTTTTTTTTTTTTTTTTTGCCAGTCCTGGGCCTTGGACTCAGGGCCTGAGCACTGTCCCTGGCTTCTTCCCGCTCAAGGCTAGCACTCTGCCACTTGAGCCACAGCGCCCCTTCTGGCCGTTTTCTGTATATGTGGTGCTGGGGAATCGAACCTAGGGCCTCGTGTATCCGAGGCAGGCACTCTTGCCACTAGGCTATATCCCCAGCCCCCCACAGTGCTTCTTAAACATTTGATGACCCTTGGTCATATGCTTCATTTTCTCCTTGAAACCATAAACTGCGGCTTACGCTTAACAACACTGGTGAACACTCCTTTCCAATGCTCCCTACAGTGACACATGCATGATGGTGCAGTCTTGGCAATTTTAAGACCTACAGAGAAGATTGTGTGTGAGTGTGCACACGCACATGCACGTGTGCTGCATGTACTCATGCTGTTCCTGGGACTTGAACTCACGGCCTGGGTACTGTCTCTGAGCGTTTGTGCGCAAGGCTAGTGCTCTACCAGTTGAACAAAGCTGCGTGCAGGTGGCTTTTGCCTTTAGTCCCAGCTTTTCAGGAGGCTGGGATCAGAGGATCATGGTTCGAAGCCGGCCCAGGCCAGGCAGAAAAGTCCATGAGATTCTTATCTCCAGTCAACCACACAAATCTGCAAGTAGAGCTGCAGCCTTGAGCACAAACACTCAGGGTCAGCACCCAAGACGCTCACGGACTTGGCTGCCCGGGCTGGCCTTGCCCCGCAATTCTCAGAGCTCAGCCTCCTGAGTAGCTGGGACGGCGGGCGGGAGCCACCGGCGGCTGCTTCACTCATTGTAAACCAAAGTTACTCAAAGGGCACGGCCCGACTTCCCTCCACGGCCGGGCGCTGGGAGCTGCGGCGGGCGCCGGGCCTACCCATCGGCGATATCGCGAGATTTCACACGAGAGGCCGGAGAGGCGGGAATCGGCGGTGGGGAAATCGCTGAGTCACCGTGGGCTTCCTGGGCCGGGGCCAGGGCTGCGCGTGGCGGTCGCCGGGAGAGGCGCTGGGCCCGGCCCGCGGGGCGAGGCGCGGGCGGGAGGAAAGGTAAACAGTCACGCCGCCCTCCCCGCTTCCCTCCGGCGGGGTGACCCGGGCTCCCTCCCGGCCCTCCCCGTCCTGGAGGTGGGGCGTCGGGACGCCGGGCGCCGCCCAGCTCCCGCCCAGCTCCCGCCGCAGTGCGGGGCCGGGGCCGCCGAGGCCCGGGCGGCGCGGCCTTCCGCCTCGGGCGGAGACCTGAGGGGAGTGCTCCGCGCCCGGCCCTCCGGGCCTGTGGTCCCGGGTCGCCCGTGGTCGCCCCGTAGCCGGCGGGGGGCCGAGGGCGGAGCGGGGCCGAGGGAAAGCCCGGCCCCGGAGGGCGCCGTGGAGGCCGCGGCCAGGTCCTGAGGTGGGGCAGGCCCTGACCAAGGTTGTGGGGTGGGGATGAATGTGTGGAGGAGCACGGCCTGCCTCTCGTGTTTGCTCATTTGTGCCCTTCCTGAAGTGACTTTGTTGAGGCTGGCCTCAAACCAGGCCTTCGGAGCCTTTAGCTTTAGCTTGTGCTTGTGCTTTCAGCCTTGGCATCCCCAGGCAATGGTTGTGGTTGGCTGTGAATGTGTGTGGAGGAGTGGGGCCTGAGGTGCAGGGGGGGGTGGCTTGTGGGGCATCACAGCAGGAGAGGGGAGGGGTAAGGGTGTGTAAGTGTGAGGTGCTGGGGCAGAAGGAGCATCTAGGGGGCGGGGAGGTGGAGCAAGAACCTGGAAGCTTGAGGTGCATGGGCGGGTGCTTCTGGGGCATCACAACGTGAGAGGGGAGGGCCAAGGGCAAGGAAGTGAGAGGTGAAGGGACAGTGCTTATGGTGTGACACAGAACAAGAGGGGAGGGGAAGTCAGAGGTCAAGGGGCGTAGCTTGGGCGCTGGACTGGTTTAGGTTGCTCTGCCTTGAACCAGCAGACCTGCCAGGTGGCTAAGGAAGAGCTCCTTTCTCTGAGGGTCCTCTAGTTGTGTTCGGGCCTACAAAGCTGGTCAGGCTCACTGTGGTTTGGTGGTGGGTCTGGGCTTCCATACACCCGTCCCACCAGGCAGCAGCCACTTTTCCATGTTGGGAAGCCTGGACGACCGTGCGCAGATGCAGCTTGTTGGTGGAGAAGGCTGGACCCAGGTGCACCGAGCTGACCTTGAGGCAACTCCGGAAGACAAGCAGAGCTAAGCTGAGCTTCCTGCCAGGTGGGGACCAGGGAATGAGTGTGGGGTGTTTGTGAAAGTGTGTGGAGAAGTGCAGCCTGCCTCCCCTGTTTGCTCTTTTGGGCCCTTCCTGATGTGGCTTTGGTGAGGCTAGGCCTCAAACCAGGAGCTGGTTTCGTCAATGCCGATCCTTTTAGCTATGGCTTTGTCTTTGCAGGCCCATGCCACGGTTGTAGGGTGGCTGTGGAAGTGTGTGGAGGAGTGGGGCCTGAGATGCAGGGGTGGGGCTTTTGTGGCATCACAGCACAGAGGGGCGGGGCAAGAGCCTGGAAGCTAGAGCTAAAGGGGCCTGGTTTATGGGGTATCACAGCATGAGAGGGGAGGGGCACGGGGGTGGAAGTGAGAGCTGCAGGGGTGGGGCTTATGCAGCATCAGCTTGAAAGAGGTGGAGCATGAGACAGGAAGTGAGGTGAAGGGGCAGGGCTTATAGGACATCACAGATCAAGAGGGGAGGGGCAAAGAGGAAGTGCGAGGTCAAGGTGCACTGGACTGGTTTAGGTCAGTTCTGCCTGGAACAAGCAGACTTGCCACTGAGGCTAGGAAGCAGCTCCTTTCTCTGAGGGCCCTCTAGTTGTGTTCGGGCCTACAAAGCTAGTCAGGCTCACTGTGGCTCGGTGGTGGGCCTGGGCTTCTGTACACCCGTTCTACCAGGCAGCCGCCGCTTGTCTGTGTGGGGAAGCCTGGAGGAACGCTGACCATGCGCAGGTGCAGCCTGTTTGTGGAGAACACCTAACCCAGGTGCACCGAGCTGACCTTGAGGCAACTCCAGAAGACAGAGCTAAGCTGAGCCTCCAGGCAGGTGTGGCCCAGGGCATGGGTGTGGGGTGCTTGTGAATGTGTGTGGAGAAGCATGGCCTGCCTCTCCTGTTTGCTCTATTGGGCCCTTCCTGAAGTGGCTTTTGTGAGGCTAACAACTCAAAACAGGCCTCCAGAGCTGGCTTCCCCAGTCAGTGCTGAGCATTTAGCGGGCTTTCAGTTTTGGCAGGCCAGGCCATGGTTGTGGGGTGTTTGTGAAAGTGTGGAGGAGTGGGGCCTGCCTCTCCTGTTTGCTTGTTTGTGCCCTTCCTGAAGTGGCTTCAGTGAGGCTAGGCCTCAAACCACGCCTCCAGAGCTGGCTCCCAGTCACTGCAGAGCCAGTGCTTTCAGTTTGGAAGGCCCATGGCATGGGTGTTGGTTTGTATTACCTGCCTTCCTGCCTCTCTCTGTTGGTTTGTGTCCTTCCTGAAGTGGCTTTGGTCAGGCCAGTCCCCAAACCAGGCTTCTAGAGCTGGCTTTTAGTTGGCACTTTCAGTCTAGGCAGGCCCAGGGCATGGATACAGGTGAGGGACAGTGTGGAGAAATACCATCTGCTTCTCCTAAAGTGGCTTGGGCGAGGCCAGTCCCCAAACCAGCGTCCATAGCCGGCTTCAGTCATTGTCAAACTTTTAGCTGGCACTTTCAGGTCCAGAACATGGGTGTGCGGTGTTTGTGTGTGCAGAAGTGCGGCCTTCCTCTCTTGTTTGTTCGTTTGTGGCCTTCCTGTAGTGGCTTCAGGGTGGCTAGGCCCTGAAGTAAGGAGGTCAGGTCTCTCCGGTGCCATCTTGGCCACATGTTGAATTGTAGGGTCTGGCATCTCTTCTTCATGGTGGAGGGAGGGAATTCTGACCCCCTGTTGATGGTTGTGCCTGAATTCCTGGAGACAGGTGTGAGTACTTCCCTTGTAGGTTACTGAACCTGTCAGTCCAGTGCTTGTGAATAGCAGCTTCCTATTACCCTGTCCCCTGACTTTACCATATTTAGGCCCAGACAACCACTGGTGCCATTATACCATCCCATACATCTCCGTGTTTGCATCCTGTGTCCTGTCTCCTGTCTCATCTCTGGTCAACATGGTGTCCCAAATCAGCTCTTGGAGCTGAATTAGTTTGTTAGTATAGTTTTTGTTCTTTCTTTCCTCTCTAGCCTGTTTCCTAACAGTGATAAATATATTTGGGGGCAGCAGGCCATTGTAACAATTGCCTGCCTATAGACTATTTGCATTCTAATAATGACTCCAAGATTGGATCCTTCAGAATGTGGTTTCTCTGATAATTTACATTACAACAGTCCCAAACCAGGCTTCTGGATCCAGGCTTCCAGTCACTGCAGAGACTTTAGATGGTGATTCCAGTCTAGGCAGGCTCAGGGCATGGGTGTTGGGGTATTTGTGAAAGTGTGTGGTGAAGTTCAGCCTGCCTCTCTTGTTTATTGCACATTTTACTTGGCATACCAAGGTATTTTGTGTAGTTTTTGGAGCATTCCATGCCAGGCAGGCAAGCACCTTTATGCTGAGTCTTGTCCCATGGTGGTCTCAGTGGGCCATCACTGCCCCCAGGCCTGGCGTGAGATGTCTCATTAGGAGCTGGATGGAGGTAGCAGAAGGCAGGAGCAGAAAGTGTGGCCTAAATGGCCTTTTCCTGTTTTTCCTTCCATCATCCATGGCTTTGATCCCACTCAACAGAGGAGAGGCCTAAGTGTTGAGCGTTGGAATGGTAGGTGTCCAGTCCAATGTAGGATGGGCTCCGTGGACCCCAACAAATCTTGGTTAGGAGAACATAGGCCCCAATCCAGGTCTTGCAGAGGGCACGGAGTTTAGGGTGGAGGGGATGTGTGGAAAATGTTTTTTCCTTATGCCTGTAATCCTATGTACTCAGGAGGCCAAAATCTGTTGATTGCAGTATGAATCCAGCCCTGGTAGCAAAGTCCATGAGGCTCTATATCACCAATCAACAACAAAAAAACCTCTAGTGGAAGCAGAGCTGTGTCTCAAGTTGTAGAGGGCTCATGCCTGAGTTCAAGCCCAGGACCAGCACAAAAAGATATTTGGGGGTGGGAATGTGGCTTAGTGGTAGGGTGCTCGCCTAGCATTCATCAAACCCTCTGTTGGATTCCTCAGCAGCACAAACAGAAAAAGCAGCAAGTGTTGATGTGGCTCAAGTGGTAGAGTACTTCCTTTGAGCAAAAGAAGCTCAGGGACAGTGCCTAGAGCATGAGTTCAAGCTCTAGGATTGGCAAAAAAAATATTTTCATTTTATCATATAGGTCTTTCTTACACACATTTATTTTAAAACTTTTATTTATTTAAATGTTTTTCTTTGCTGGATGTGAGGTGTGAACTGTGTGCCTGAGTTCTGTCCTCAAGGTCTTCGGCTGAAGACTAGTGCTCTATCACCTGAGTCACAGCGCCACTTCTGGTTTTCTGGTTGGTCATTGGAGATAACAGTCTTAGAACTTTCCTGCCTGAGCTGGCTTTGAACCTGGATCCTCTCGTCTCTGCCTCTTGAGTAGCTAGGATGACAGGAGTGAGCCACATTTTATTAGGCATACAAAAGTATTTCACTTTCTTTTTTGTGAGTTCCAGTGGTATTGTGTTCCATGACCTTCCACAAGCTAGGCAAGTACCTCAGCTCTTAGCCCTGGTTCTTTTTATGCCGCCTTTGATCTTCATGATTTCCAGCCTTTGTAGGCATTTTGAAGAGAAAATGCACAGAGTGTCAGAATAAAAACTGTAGAGCCTGGAAGCTTGGAATCATGAATAGAGGTTCTGGCTCGATAGCCCAAGGTAGAACAGTGTGGATGGCCCCCATTAGAACCTGCTCTGGAGAACTTATGCCTTGCCCAGGCCCCTGGCCTCTCTTCAAGTCTACATCAAGTTTTCATTTATACTTTCATATCCATCCTGGGGCCTGGAGAACGAGGTGAAGGCATGTGTGAGGAAGGGCAGCCTATTTTGTCCTGCTTTGTAACAACTTCAGTGACCCTAGGCCCCTGCCGAAGCCTCTGAGTCTTTGCTATGCATTCAGTTTTGCTTTTGGTCTTGTCCTGCTGTGATTGTGGGTTAGGGGCTGAGGAGCTGTGTGGGAAACATTTTATTTTTATTACATAGCTCTTAAACACAATTTGTTCCACATTGAAAGGCATTTAATTTTCTTTTTGATGAATTTAAAATTTATTGTGTTTCAAGGCCTCCTACAAGCTAGGCAAGCAACTCAACACTGAACCTCATCCTTTACCCAATCAGTTCCCTTAAGACTGGTTTTACTAAAGTTTTCTAGTAAGGAGCTTCTGTGTGACTTTTTGTTTTGTTTTTCCTCTGTCGCCTATATAGCATCGCACTTTTCTGCGGAGTAGAGCTATGTGGCAGTCTGCACCTTATGCAGGTGGCAGCTTCTCTCTCTGGGGATAAAGGGGAAGTAGGTAGGTAGTGAGTAGGAGTAGGAGTGGCTCCTTAGGTATAGGTGGATCTGGGGGCTAGTGGGAGGAGCTGAGGCCCTGAGGCTAGGGAAATGCTAACAAGGACAAAATGGAGTCTACAGTACTCCTTTTCTGTAACAGTTCTCCAAGGGTATTGCTTCAAAATTACTTGTATTAAAACCCAGTCTCTGTTTTTATTTGAGAGAGAGAGTGAGAGAGAGAGAGAGAGAGTGTGTGTGTGTGTGTGTGTGTGTGTGTGTGTGTGTGTGTGTTGGTGGATCCTTAACTTAGGAATTGTGTTTTGTCCCTGAACATTTTTGCTCAAGGTTAGTACTCTCCCACTTGAGCTACAGTTCTACATTTAAGTTGATAAGTCTTATTTTCCTGCATAGCCTGGCTTCAAACCACGATCTTCAGATCTCAGCCTTCTGAATAGCTAGGAGTATAGGTGTGGGCCACTGTTACAAGCTGTGTCTCCTTGCTTTCTGATTACTGCTCTTACATTTGTGTTGAGAAGCTGTGGACTGACAGGACAGGACATCTGGTAAAGAAAGTATTGTAAACTTTACTCGAGTCTGAGTCTGGCCAGTGTGTACAGAAGACAGCATAAGGTAAACAGAAGACAGCATCAGGTAAGATGTTTCCTAATCATTTCTGGTTCACTGTCCTAGGTACTGAAGAGCTTGAAGAACTCTGAATTCCGACACACTTTGTAGAGAAAGCAGAAATAGGAGCAGCCTTTATTTTCTTTCATACTGCATTTTCTCCAAAGAGCATTTTGTGCAAATCTGTCCAGGTCCCACTTTATAAGAAGCATCCTAGTTATACTAGAGACCCTACTGTCAGAATGTGGTTAATTAGAGATGAGATTCTCATCGACTTTTCTGCCTGGAGTGGCTTCCAACCATGATCCTTAAATCTCAGTGTCCTGAGTTCCTGGGATTACAGGTGTGAGCCCAAAGTGCTTCTTTTTTTTTTTTTTTTTTTTTTTTTGCCAGTCCTGGGCCTTGGACTCAGGGCCTGAGCACTGTCCCTGGCTTCTTCCCGCTCAAGGCTAGCACTCTGCCACTTGAGCCACAGCGCCCCTTCTGGCCGTTTTCTGTATATGTGGTGCTGGGGAATCGAACCTAGGGCCTCGTGTATCCGAGGCAGGCACTCTTGCCACTAGGCTATATCCCCAGCCCCCCACAGTGCTTCTTAAACATTTGATGACCCTTGGTCATATGCTTCATTTTCTCCTTGAAACCATAAACTGCGGCTTACGCTTAACAACACTGGTGAACACTCCTTTCCAATGCTCCCTACAGTGACACATGCATGATGGTGCAGTCTTGGCAATTTTAAGACCTACAGAGAAGATTGTGTGTGAGTGTGCACACGCACATGCACGTGTGCTGCATGTACTCATGCTGTTCCTGGGACTTGAACTCACGGCCTGGGTACTGTCTCTGAGCGTTTGTGCGCAAGGCTAGTGCTCTACCAGTTGAACAAAGCTGCGTGCAGGTGGCTTTTGCCTTTAGTCCCAGCTTTTCAGGAGGCTGGGATCAGAGGATCATGGTTCGAAGCCGGCCCAGGCCAGGCAGAAAAGTCCATGAGATTCTTATCTCCAGTCAACCACACAAATCTGCAAGTAGAGCTGCAGCCTTGAGCACAAACACTCAGGGTCAGCACCCAAGACGCTCACGGACTTGGCTGCCCGGGCTGGCCTTGCCCCGCAATTCTCAGAGCTCAGCCTCCTGAGTAGCTGGGACGGCGGCGGGAGCCACCGGCGGCTGCTTCACTCATTGTAAACCAAAGTTACTCAAAGGGCACGGCCCGACTTCCCTCCACGGCCGGGCGCTGGGAGCTGCGGCGGGCGCCGGGCCTACCCATCGGCGATATCGCGAGATTTCACACGAGAGGCCGGAGAGGCGGGAATCGGCGGTGGGGAAATCGCTGAGTCACCGTGGGCTTCCTGGGCCGGGGCCAGGGCTGCGCGTGGCGGTCGCCGGGAGAGGCGCTGGGCCCGGCCCGCGGGGCGAGGCGGCGGGCGGGAGGAAAGGTAAACAGTCACGCCGCCCTCCCCGCTTCCCTCCGGCGGGGTGACCCGGGCTCCCTCCCGGCCCCTCCCCGTCCTGGAGGTGGGGGCGTCGGGACGCCGGGCGCCGCCCAGCTCCCGCCCAGCTCCCGCCGCAGTGCGGGGCCGGGGCCGCCGAGGCCCGGGCGGCGCGGCCTTCCGCCTCGGGCGGAGACCTGAGGGGGAGTGCTCCGCGCCCGGCCCTCCGGGCCTGTGGTCCCGGGTCGCCCGTGGTCGCCCCGTAGCCGGCGGGGGGCCGAGGGCGGAGCGGGGCCGAGGGAAAGCCCGGCCCCGGAGGGCGCCGTGGAGGCCGCGGCCAGGTCCTGAGGTGGGGCAGGCCCTGACCAAGGTTGTGGGGTGGGGATGAATGTGTGGAGGAGCACGGCCTGCCTCTCGTGTTTGCTCATTTGTGCCCTTCCTGAAGTGACTTTGTTGAGGCTGGCCTCAAACCAGGCCTTCGGAGCCTTTAGCTTTAGCTTGTGCTTGTGCTTTCAGCCTTGGCATCCCCAGGCAATGGTTGTGGTTGGCTGTGAATGTGTGTGGAGGAGTGGGGCCTGAGGTGCAGGGGGGGGTGGCTTGTGGGGCATCACAGCAGGAGAGGGGAGGGGTAAGGGTGTGTAAGTGTGAGGTGCTGGGGCAGAAGGAGCATCTAGGGGGCGGGGAGGTGGAGCAAGAACCTGGAAGCTTGAGGTGCATGGGCGGTGCTTCTGGGGCATCACAACGTGAGAGGGGAGGGCCAAGGGCAAGGAAGTGAGAGGTGAAGGGACAGTGCTTATGGTGTGACACAGAACAAGAGGGGAGGGGAAGTCAGAGGTCAAGGGCGTAGCTTGGGCGCTGGACTGGTTTAGGTTGCTCTGCCTTGAACCAGCAGACCTGCCAGGTGGCTAAGGAAGAGCTCCTTTCTCTGAGGGTCCTCTAGTTGTGTTCGGGCCTACAAAGCTGGTCAGGCTCACTGTGGTTTGGTGGTGGGTCTGGGCTTCCATACACCCGTCCCACCAGGCAGCAGCCACTTTTCCATGTTGGGAAGCCTGGACGACCGTGCGCAGATGCAGCTTGTTGGTGGAGAAGGCTGGACCCAGGTGCACCGAGCTGACCTTGAGGCAACTCCGGAAGACAAGCAGAGCTAAGCTGAGCTTCCTGCCAGGTGGGGACCAGGGAATGAGTGTGGGGTGTTTGTGAAAGTGTGTGGAGAAGTGCAGCCTGCCTCCCTGTTTGCTCTTTTGGGCCCTTCCTGATGTGGCTTTGGTGAGGCTAGGCCTCAAACCAGGAGCTGGTTTCGTCAATGCCGATCCTTTTAGCTATGGCTTTGTCTTTGCAGGCCCATGCCACGGTTGTAGGGTGGCTGTGGAAGTGTGTGGAGGAGTGGGGCCTGAGATGCAGGGGTGGGGCTTTTGTGGCATCACAGCACAGAGGGGCGGGGCAAGAGCCTGGAAGCTAGAGCTAAAGGGGCCTGGTTTATGGGGTATCACAGCATGAGAGGGGAGGGGCACGGGGGTGAAGTGAGAGCTGCAGGGGTGGGGCTTATGCAGCATCAGCTTTGAAAGAGGTGGAGCATGAGACAGGAAGTGAGGTGAAGGGGCAGGGCTTATAGGACATCACAGATCAAGAGGGGAGGGGCAAAGAGGAAGTGCGAGGTCAAGGTGCACTGGACTGGTTTAGGTCAGTTCTGCCTGGAACAAGCAGACTTGCCACTGAGGCTAGGAAGCAGCTCCTTTCTCTGAGGGCCCTCTAGTTGTGTTCGGGCCTACAAAGCTAGTCAGGCTCACTGTGGCTCGGTGGTGGGCCTGGGCTTCTGTACACCCGTTCTACCAGGCAGCCGCCGCTTGTCTGTGTGGGGAAGCCTGGAGGAACGCTGACCATGCGCAGGTGCAGCCTGTTTGTGGAGAACACCTAACCCAGGTGCACCGAGCTGACCTTGAGGCAACTCAGAAGACAGAGCTAAGCTGAGCCTCCAGGCAGGTGTGGCCCAGGGCATGGGTGTGGGGTGCTTGTGAATGTGTGTGGAGAAGCATGGCCTGCCTCTCCTGTTTGCTCTATTGGGCCCTTCCTGAAGTGGCTTTTGTGAGGCTAACAACTCAAAACAGGCCTCCAGAGCTGGCTTCCCCAGTCAGTGCTGAGCATTTAGCGGCTTTCAGTTTTGGCAGGCCCAGGCCATGGTTGTGGGGTGTTTGTGAAAGTGTGGAGGAGTGGGGCCTGCCTCTCCTGTTTGCTTGTTTGTGCCCTTCCTGAAGTGGCTTCAGTGAGGCTAGGCCTCAAACCACGCCTCCAGAGCTGGCTCCCAGTCACTGCAGAGCCAGTGCTTTCAGTTTGGAAGGCCCATGGCATGGGTGTTGGTTTGTATTACCTGCCTTCCTGCCTCTCTCTGTTGGTTTGTGTCCTTCCTGAAGTGGCTTTGGTCAGGCCAGTCCCCAAACCAGGCTTCTAGAGCTGGCTTTTAGTTGGCACTTTCAGTCTAGGCAGGCCCAGGGCATGGATACAGGTGAGGGACAGTGTGGAGAAATACCATCTGCTTCTCCTAAAGTGGCTTGGGCGAGGCCAGTCCCCAAACCAGGCGTCCATAGCCGGCTTCAGTCATTGTCAAACTTTTAGCTGGCACTTTCAGGTCCAGAACATGGGTGTGCGGTGTTTGTGTGTGCAGAAGTGCGGCCTTCCTCTCTTGTTTGTTCGTTTGTGGCCTTCCTGTAGTGGCTTCAGGGTGGCTAGGCCCTGAAGTAAGGAGGTCAGGTCTCTCCGGTGCCATCTTGGCCACATGTTGAATTGTAGGGTCTGGCATCTCTTCTTCATGGTGGAGGGAGGGAATTCTGACCCCCTGTGATGGTTGTGCCTGAATTCCTGGAGACAGGTGTGAGTACTTCCCTTGTAGGTTACTGAACCTGTCAGTCCAGTGCTTGTGAATAGCAGCTTCCTATTACCCTGTCCCCTGACTTTACCATATTTAGGCCCAGACAACCACTGGTGCCATTATACCATCCCATACATCTCCGTGTTTGCATCCTGTGTCCTGTCTCCTGTCTCATCTCTGGTCAACATGGTGTCCCAAATCAGCTCTTGGAGCTGAATTAGTTTGTTAGTATAGTTTTTGTTCTTTCTTTCCTCTCTAGCCTGTTTCCTAACAGTGATAAATATATTTGGGGGCAGCAGGCCATTGTAACAATTGCCTGCCTATAGACTATTTGCATTCTAATAATGACTCCAAGATTGGATCCTTCAGAATGTGGTTTCTCTGATAATTTACATTACAACAGTCCCAAACCAGGCTTCTGGATCCAGGCTTCCAGTCACTGCAGAGACTTTAGATGGTGATTCCAGTCTAGGCAGGCTCAGGGCATGGGTGTTGGGTATTTGTGAAAGTGTGTGGTGAAGTTCAGCCTGCCTCTCTTGTTTATTGCACATTTTACTTGGCATACCAAGGTATTTTGTGTAGTTTTTGGAGCATTCCATGCCAGGCAGGCAAGCACCTTTATGCTGAGTCTTGTCCCATGGTGGTCTCAGTGGGCCATCACTGCCCCCAGGCCTGGCGTGAGATGTCTCATTAGGAGCTGGATGGAGGTAGCAGAAGGCAGGAGCAGAAAGTGTGGCCTAAATGGCCTTTTCCTGTTTTTCCTTCCATCATCCATGGCTTTGATCCCACTCAACAGAGGAGAGGCCTAAGTGTTGAGCGTTGGAATGGTAGGTGTCCAGTCCAATGTAGGATGGGCTCCGTGGACCCCAACAAATCTTGGTTAGGAGAACATAGGCCCCAATCCAGGTCTTGCAGAGGGCACGGAGTTTAGGGTGGAGGGGATGTGTGGAAAATGTTTTTTCCTTATGCCTGTAATCCTATGTACTCAGGAGGCCAAAATCTGTTGATTGCAGTATGAATCCAGCCCTGGTAGCAAAGTCCATGAGGCTCTATATCACCAATCAACAACAAAAAAACCTCTAGTGGAAGCAGAGCTGTGTCTCAAGTTGTAGAGGGCTCATGCCTGAGTTCAAGCCCCAGGACCAGCACAAAAAGATATTTGGGGGTGGGAATGTGGCTTAGTGGTAGGGTGCTCGCCTAGCATTCATCAAACCCTCTGTTGGATTCCTCAGCAGCACAAACAGAAAAAGCAGCAAGTGTTGATGTGGCTCAAGTGGTAGAGTACTTCCTTTGAGCAAAAGAAGCTCAGGGACAGTGCCTAGAGCATGAGTTCAAGCTCTAGGATTGGCAAAAAAAATATTTTCATTTTTATCATATAGGTCTTTCTTACACACATTTATTTTAAAACTTTTATTTATTTAAATGTTTTTCTTTGCTGGATGTGAGGTGTGAACTGTGTGCCTGAGTTCTGTCCTCAAGGTCTTCGGCTGAAGACTAGTGCTCTATCACCTGAGTCACAGCGCCACTTCTGGTTTTCTGGTTGGTCATTGGAGATAACAGTCTTAGAACTTTCCTGCCTGAGCTGGCTTTGAACCTGGATCCTCTCGTCTCTGCCTCTTGAGTAGCTAGGATGACAGGAGTGAGCCACATTTTATTAGGCATACAAAAGTATTTCACTTTCTTTTTTGTGAGTTCCAGTGGTATTGTGTTCCATGACCTTCCACAAGCTAGGCAAGTACCTCAGCTCTTAGCCCTGGTTCTTTTTATGCCGCCTTTGATCTTCATGATTTCCAGCCTTTGTAGGCATTTTGAAGAGAAAATGCACAGAGTGTCAGAATAAAAACTGTAGAGCCTGGAAGCTTGGAATCATGAATAGAGGTTCTGGCTCGATAGCCCAAGGTAGAACAGTGTGGATGGCCCCCATTAGAACCTGCTCTGGAGAACTTATGCCTTGCCCAGGCCCTGGCCTCTCTTCAAGTCTACATCAAGTTTTCATTTATACTTTCATATCCATCCTGGGGCCTGGAGAACGAGGTGAAGGCATGTGTGAGGAAGGGCAGCCTATTTTGTCCTGCTTTGTAACAACTTCAGTGACCCTAGGCCCCTGCCGAAGCCTCTGAGTCTTTGCTATGCATTCAGTTTTGCTTTTGGTCTTGTCCTGCTGTGATTGTGGGTTAGGGGCTGAGGAGCTGTGTGGGAAACATTTTATTTTTATTACATAGCTCTTAAACACAATTTGTTCCACATTGAAAGGCATTTAATTTTCTTTTTGATGAATTTAAAATTTATTGTGTTTCAAGGCCTCCTACAAGCTAGGCAAGCAACTCAACACTGAACCTCATCCCTTTACCCAATCAGTTCCCTTAAGACTGGTTTTACTAAAGTTTTCTAGTAAGGAGCTTCTGTGTGACTTTTTGTTTTGTTTTTCCTCTGTCGCCTATATAGCATCGCACTTTTCTGCGGAGTAGAGCTATGTGGCAGTCTGCACCTTATGCAGGTGGCAGCTTCTCTCTCTGGGGATAAAGGGGAAGTAGGTAGGTAGTGAGTAGGAGTAGGAGTGGCTCCTTAGGTATAGGTGGATCTGGGGGCTAGTGGGAGGAGCTGAGGCCCTGAGGCTAGGGAAATGCTAACAAGGACAAAATGGAGTCTACAGTACTCCTTTTCTGTAACAGTTCTCCAAGGGTATTGCTTCAAAATTACTTGTATTAAAACCCAGTCTCTGTTTTTATTTGAGAGAGAGAGTGAGAGAGAGAGAGAGAGAGTGTGTGTGTGTGTGTGTGTGTGTGTGTGTGTGTGTGTGTTGGTGGATCCTTAACTTAGGAATTGTGTTTTGTCCCTGAACATTTTTGCTCAAGGTTAGTACTCTCCCACTTGAGCTACAGTTCTACATTTAAGTTGATAAGTCTTATTTTCCTGCATAGCCTGGCTTCAAACCACGATCTTCAGATCTCAGCCTTCTGAATAGCTAGGAGTATAGGTGTGGGCCACTGGTTACAAGCTGTGTCTCCTTGCTTTCTGATTACTGCTCTTACATTTGTGTTGAGAAGCTGTGGACTGACAGGACAGGACATCTGGTAAAGAAAGTATTGTAAAACTTTACTCGAGTCTGAGTCTGGCCAGTGTGTACAGAAGACAGCATAAGGTAAACAGAAGACAGCATCAGGTAAGATGTTTCCTAATCATTTCTGGTTCACTGTCCTAGGTACTGAAGAGCTTGAAGAACTCTGAATTCCGACACACTTTGTAGAGAAAGCAGAAATAGGAGCAGCCTTTATTTTCTTTCATACTGCATTTTCTCCAAAGAGCATTTTGTGCAAATCTGTCCAGGTCCCACTTTATAAGAAGCATCCTAGTTATACTAGAGACCCTACTGTCAGAATGTGGTTAATTAGAGATGAGATTCTCATCGACTTTTCTGCCTGGAGTGGCTTCCAACCATGATCCTTAAATCTCAGTGTCCTGAGTTCCTGGGATTACAGGTGTGAGCCCAAAGTGCTTCTTTTTTTTTTTTTTTTTTTTTTTTTGCCAGTCCTGGGCCTTGGACTCAGGGCCTGAGCACTGTCCCTGGCTTCTTCCCGCTCAAGGCTAGCACTCTGCCACTTGAGCCACAGCGCCCCTTCTGGCCGTTTTCTGTATATGTGGTGCTGGGGAATCGAACCTAGGGCCTCGTGTATCCGAGGCAGGCACTCTTGCCACTAGGCTATATCCCCAGCCCCCCACAGTGCTTCTTAAACATTTGATGACCCTTGGTCATATGCTTCATTTTCTCCTTGAAACCATAAACTGCGGCTTACGCTTAACAACACTGGTGAACACTCCTTTCCAATGCTCCCTACAGTGACACATGCATGATGGTGCAGTCTTGGCAATTTTAAGACCTACAGAGAAGATTGTGTGTGAGTGTGCACACGCACATGCACGTGTGCTGCATGTACTCATGCTGTTCCTGGGACTTGAACTCACGGCCTGGGTACTGTCTCTGAGCGTTTGTGCGCAAGGCTAGTGCTCTACCACTTGAACAAAGCTGCGTGCAGGTGGCTTTTGCCTTTAGTCCCAGCTTTTCAGGAGGCTGGGATCAGAGGATCATGGTTCGAAGCCGGCCCAGGCCAGGCAGAAAAGTCCATGAGATTCTTATCTCCAGTCAACCACACAAATCTGCAAGTAGAGCTGCAGCCTTGAGCACAAACACTCAGGGTCAGCACCCAAGACGCTCACGGACTTGGCTGCCCGGGCTGGCCTTGCCCCGCAATTCTCAGAGCTCAGCCTCCTGAGTAGCTGGGACGGCGGGCGGGAGCCACCGGCGGCTGCTTCACTCATTGTAAACCAAAGTTACTCAAAGGGCACGGCCCGACTTCCCTCCACGGCCGGGCGCTGGGAGCTGCGGCGGGCGCCGGGCCTACCCATCGGCGATATCGCGAGATTTCACACGAGAGGCCGGAGAGGCGGGAATCGGCGGTGGGGAAATCGCTGAGTCACCGCGGGCTTCCTGGGCCGGGGCCAGGGCTGCGCGTGGCGGTCGCCGGGAGAGGCGCTGGGCCCGGCCCGCGGGGCGAGGCGCGGGCGGGAGGAAAGGTAAACAGTCACGCCGCCCTCCCCGCTTCCCTCCGGCGGGGTGACCCGGGCTCCCTCCCGGCCCCTCCCCGTCCTGGAGGTGGGGGCGTCGGGACGCCGGGCGCCGCCCAGCTCCCGCCCAGCTCCCGCCGCAGTGCGGGGCCGGGGCCGCCGAGGCCCGGGCGGCGCGGCCTTCCGCCTCGGGCGGAGACCTGAGGGGAGTGCTCCGCGCCCGGCCCTCCGGGCCTGCGGTCCCGGGTCGCCCGTGGTCGCCCCGTAGCCGGCGGGGGGCCGAGGGCGGAGCGGGGCCGAGGGAAAGCCCGGCCCCGGAGGGCGCCGTGGAGGCCGCGGCCAGGTCCTTCCGGGAGGGTCGCCGGCGGGGGCCCCAGGCCGGTCCCGGCTCTGCGACTAAGGAGAAGTGGACCAGATTTGGGAGAGAGAGACTGAGTGGCTGTGGTGCCGGATGCCTGTAATTTAGGACTTGGGAGGTTGAAGGGTGGAGGGGCAGAGACTAGTTCACAAAACCGAACAGGAAGGGAAGTGGGGGCTCACCCCTGTGATCCCGCCTGCTGTGGTGCTGAGATCTGAGGGTCACAGTTGGAAGGCAGCCCGGGGCAGAAAAGTCCATCTGACACCTCCAGTGAACTACCAGAAATCTGAAAGCAGAGCTGTGGATTAACTGATAGAACATCATCCTTGAGTCCCGCCCCTCCCCCAAAAGAAATACAAAAAAGCCCAGGCCTTACATTCAAGCACAAGGACAGGCGTGTGCACACACACACAATGAAATAACTATGCAGTCACACACTGTGAAACTAAAGGATGATAGTAAGGGGAGGAATACGAAGGTGCAATGCCTATGTGCTTTTGGTCATATAAAATGATAGTATCAAAATTAAAAATCACATGAAGCCCTGGGTTCGATTCCTCAGCACCACATATATAGAAAAATCCAGAAGGGGCGCTGTGGCTCAAGTGGTAGAGTGCTCTAGCCTTGATCAAAAAGGAGCCAGGGACAGTGCTCAGGCCCTGAGTCCAAGGCCCAGGACTGGCAAAACAAAACAAAATTAAAATAAACTAAAAGGAGAGTCCTGCTGAGAACTGAAAGGATCTTTCCCGGCCATCCCAGAGGACCATGTGGAGATAATCACAGACAGGAGAAAAAGGTTCATAAGAAGGTTTATTAGTGGGGCTATAGTTCCCACGGGAGAGAGAGCTATGTGGCAGTCTGCACCTTATGCAGGTGGCAGCTTCTCTCTCTGGGGATAAAGAGGAAGTAGGTAGGTAGTGAGTAGGAGTGGCTCCTTAGGTATAGGTGGATCTGGGGGCTAGTGGGAGGAGCTGAGGCCCTGAGGCTAGGGAAATGCTAACAAGGACAAAATGGAGTCTACAGTACTCCTTTTCTGTAACAGTTCTCCAAGGGTATTGCTTCAAAATTACTTGTATTAAAACCCAGTCTCTGTTTTTTTTTTTGTGAGAGAGAGAGAGAGAGAGAGAGAGAGAGTGTGTGTGTGTTGGTGGATCCTTAACTTAGGAATTGTGTTTTGTCCCTGAACATTTTTGCTCAAGGTTAGTAGACTCTCCCACTTGAGCTACAGTTCTACATTTAAGTTGATAAGTCTTATTTTCCTGCATAGCCTGGCTTCAAACCACGATCTTCAGATCTCAGCCTTCTGAATAGCTAGGAGTATAGGTGTGGGCCACTGGTTACAAGCTGTGTCTCCTTGCTTTCTGATTACTGCTCTTACATTTGTGTTGAGAAGCTGTGGACTGACAGGACAGGACATCTGGTAAAGAAAGTATTGTAAAACTTTACTCGAGTCTGAGTCTGGCCAGTGTGTACAGAAGACAGCATAAGGTGTACAGAAGACAGCATAAGGTTGAAAGGTGTCCTCCAGCCAATATAGACCGCAAACATAGATTAGGCATGAACAGCCCCATTTTGTACCTCAACAATCTACAGAGCTGCAGCTGGAAAGAGCCAGAAACAAAATAGGATGCCTGTGGAGGGAGATACCAAATTGTTTATGGCTTGGAAAGATCGTAAAAGGGTCTTTAGGTCAGTTCTTGGCGCCGTTTATGGCTTGAGTACTGGAGAGATCGTAAAGGGGTCTTTAGGTCAGTTCCTGACCCCTTCCTGAACCCTGTTCCTTGCCTTATTCGGGCTGTCCAATCAGAATCCCGTAACTATGCCTTTAGCTTCTGTAAGCCCGCTTCTGCAACCCCATAAAAACCCCTAGAAACCGAGCCCCGGGCGCGCCATCTCCCTGCGAGGACTTGGACGCCCGGGTACCCGTCCCATAATAAACCTCTTGCTTTTGCATCCATCGTGTGTCTCGCTGTTCCTTGGAGGGGTCTCTCCGATTGATCGACCTCCCCAACTCGGGGGTCTTTCAGATGGGGGCTCGTCCGGGATAGAGACCCCCACCCAGGACCACCGACCCACCGATGGGAGGTAAGCTGGCCAGCACTCTGTGTTGCTTCTGTGTTGTCTTTGTGAGGTTTCTGTACTGCGCCTGCGTCTGTACTAGTTGGCTAACTAGCTCTGTATCTGGCGGACCCGTGGAGGAGCTGACGAGCTCAGGACTCCCGACCGCAGCCCTGGGAGACGTCCCAGTGGTGTCTGGGGCCAAGGTGGCCCATCTGTAGTCTGGGGCCAAGGTGGCCCATCTGTTGTCTGGGGCCAAGTATTTGGCCCACCAGCATTCTGTGAATCCTACCCAAATAGGACTTTTTTGGGGCATCTCAGCTGTCCGACGGGTACGTGGTTCTTCTGGGAGACGAGAGTAGCCGGGCTCTCACTAGGTCTCCATCTGAAGTTTTGTTTTCGGTACCGAAGCCGCGCCGCGAAAGTCTGTCTTGGTCTCGCCTCCCTGCTGTTCGCTTTGTCTGTCCTAGGACTCTGTGTATCTCTTTTGTGTCAAACCTGCATAACCTGTTTTGTTACCTTGTCCTGTGTTTGTTGAATTCCTCCTAGGCATGGGGATTAAGCTGAGAATGTGGCAAACAGAAGACTTCCAGGGATGACTCCTTCTCTTTCTCTTTATGTCCCCAGCAGAATTTTCCTCCCTACCTTTCCTTAGCAGCGTTGCTTCTCCAGATTTGTCAAACTGCTTTTACTCTCGCCACTTTTGTATGTTTGTCTGGTTTATGTAAAATGCTCTGAGAAGTCTAAATGAGGTGGTTAATTGGACTTTGATGTAAAAGAGAAAGTGAAATTGAAAGCAGAAGGGCCTAGGACGAGAGTGAGTATAGAGGAGACTAGGTCTGGTGGTAAATAGAAAAGAAAGTATAGTAAATCCAATTACATACTAGAAAAGATTATGTTGTAGAAAAAAATTGTCTGGTCTGGACTGTTCTTCCCTGTTTTTTTGTATCTCCTGACTGTGACTGACGTAATGGGACAGATTCCCTCTACCCCCTTGGATTATGTTTAGCTCATTTGAAAGATATGCAGGCGACAGCTCACAATCAGAGTGTGAGTGTCTGCAAAAAGAACTCTGGGTGACCCCCCACCCAGCCTTCTTCAGCAGAAAATTATTTGGTATGCTAAAATGTTTTGCTAAAATTATCAAGCCCAGGAAAATGAGGCTGGAGAATGCTAAAATCATTTGTTAAAAGCTTTGTCTTAAAATTTGGGAGTTACAGGAGTAAGATTGGCAAAAATACCTCCTGCCACTGGAAAATGTACGGCCGATGTTTATTTTGCGCGCTTTAAGATCTTTTAAATGTGTGTGTGTGTGTGTGCATGTGTGAGTGTGAACATGTACAAGACTGTTAGCATGATGTAAAATTGAGTGAGTTTAAGTTTAAATTCAAATGGTCATTAAGTTTGGGTGTTACCAAATGCTTTAAAGGATTATTGCATTGTTTTAAAGAGGAACTGTAGTTAAAGAAAATGTTTCATTAATTAAAAAAATTATTAAGGTTAAGTGTCAGAAATTTTGATGTAAAGGTTTATCACTGTTAAAAAAAAAAAAGAGAAAATTGCTTGGGTTTCTAAAAGAAAAAATGGGCCTGTATGCCTATCCACAGGAGTGAGGGGTGGTCTGGCAACAGTACAGCTTAGCCAGCCCACGTGGTGGCACAGGCCCTGGAGGGAATCCACGTGGTGGGACAGCCAAAAAGGGGGTGTCCTTGCATGGTGGAAGAGAAGTGGGGCCGGCACCAAGACAGTTCATCAAGCTCTGAGGAGTAGGATGAAAGGATGAAAATAGGCTGTTTGGCAGGACAGGCCATGGAGGCCTCTCTTTTGACTCTTTTGTTTTCAGGTGAACTTTGGAAACCTGGTGGTAAAAATGAATGGTTTGGCTGGAATTTTTAAAAAACTGCCCCTTGAGGTACTAAGAATTAAATAAAAAAAATTTTTTAAATGGTTAAAAAGTATATTTATCTGATGTAATTTGATTCCTGTGCTATTTTGTAATTCGGATGTATTGAAAAAGCAAAGATGCTGAGATTGGATTTCATGTGTTTGTAATTTTGGTGACTGTTTTAACTTTTGTTACAATTGTTTTGGATATCAGTTTAATGATTCAGGTACTGAATTTTATGTGATGTAATAGTAAGACTCGTAACTATCTTAAGTTACACATAATGAGGCAAGTATAAAAGTAAACTCTCATTAACTCTCTGTATGTAGGAGGAAATGGCAAAATGGGCTATCTCACTACTTTATGGAAAGCTGAATGGATAAGTATTTCTAATTTTGTAATTGTAATTCTTGCATTAAGGAAAAATTGTCATTTGAGTCCAAAGGTCTTCATGCCATGTGGTAACTGGGACTAAAGAAAAAGAAAAAAAGGCTCTTTTAAAACGGGCAGCCCAAAGGCAAAGGGCAGTACCGGTTTCAGAATGCCTCTAAGCTTCAGAGTTTTTCCAACACAGATAAGAGCTAAAGAGCTAAAGTTTTAGTGTTAAACAGAGGTTAGTAAAAGACCTTGCAAATCAAGAATGCATTTCTAGATAAGAAATTTGGAAGTAAAATTGTCCTAAATGATTATTGCAAGTGAGAAAGGAGAATTATGGCTACCAAAATGTTTAATTGCCATTCCAGTTTCTTTGTAGGTTTTTTGTAACAGTTTCCAGCAGGCCCCACAGAGAAGGACAAATGAGTTCTACAAGTTTGTCAAGATCTAACATTGGCCCTTAATAAGTTCCAGGTAAGAGCATGCTTAAAAACTACTTATTTGTGGACCACCTTGTTGCTTTTAATTGGAGTAAAGTGGCCTCTTGTAAGACTCATTGATCTGAAATCTGCAGTTCAAAGCCAGCCCGGGTAAAGAAAGGTCCCTGTGAGAGTCTTCATCTCTAATCAGCTAGCAGAGTGCTGGGAACAGAGTCGTGAGTCGCTTTGAGGCTCAAAGTGGTAGGGTGCTAGTCTTGAGCTGGAGAGCTGAGGGACAGCACTCAGGCCCTTAGTCCAAGTCCAGTGAAAAGTCACTCCTCCTGGGACAAAAGTGATGGACCAGAGAAATGACAAAGGTGCATTTATACCAGCATGAAAAGTTACTCCTGGGACAGAGTGATTGCACATCCAGAGGCAGTAAGCCACTGCTTGGATGACAGAGAGCGTGTCAGATCCTAGAGTCACTCCTGTTTGGCCTTTCAAAAGTTAATCAGAGCCGGGAGGTCCTAGAAGACTAGTTCGTAAGCATGCCTTTTATTGCCCATGTCTATCTATTTTGTAACTGGACAGGAACTTGCCAGTCATCTGCGGTAGTGGGTAGTAAAGCCAAGTTTGTTAAATAGGGGATAGTTTGAAAATCCCAACCCCCTGATCTACTCAAAGCCCTGACTGGCAGTGAGAATTTTAAGCTGATACATCTGTTCAGGAAAGAAAGTTTGTGGACCTGAGATTGTGTCCTTATTGAGATCTGTTAAAGGCCTGCAAAGGTAATGTAGGCACTGTTAGGTCATCAGAGATCAGTTCCCCAGCCAGTCGGGAAAATGCTTTTGCAAACTAAGATGTTAGAAGGCTACACTGCGGTAGCTCAAAAAGAAGTCTGTGTAGTTGTTTAAAGTTAAATGGTAAAGATAATTTCCAGTTTGGAGTAAAGCTCCTAATGGACATCTGATCCTGCAGCCCCTTGGTAAAGTGGAATAAAATTATAGATTCCTGCGAGGTAAGGTCAACGTCCTGAGTCAGCCTGAAGAAGTTACAGAAGATGAATGATCTTCGCCCATCAGCCCCCCCCCCCCTTTTTTAGGGCCAAGGGACCAGAATTGTTTTCGGAAAGATGAGACAGGATAAATTAGGGGCATGGACAACAGGGTTAACAGTGTACAGAAACTGCACTTGTGAGAAATGGTTACAGGCCAAACCTTCTATGTTGGTTAAAAACAAACCCTAGCCTTATTGGAAACATTTGATTTAAACTTATTGTTCTGGCAAAATGACCCAAGGGCCATTGATTGCCTAAAGCTGTCTTGACATTCAGTGATGTGCCAGCCTACAAAAGCTAGTGTGCTTAAGAAGGAATCAGAAATACAAGGAAATTTGACTAAAGTTATGCCTTAGGTTAACTTAGGTTAAGCTCTCTAACCAGTCTAGGAGAAAGTTGCAGGTAACCCAGAAGGTGTGACATTCTACTGGAACCACTGGAAGCCACTGCTGCCTGATACCACCATGACCCCTGCCCATTACATTTGAGTGAGGATCAAGGAGAGTCTAACAGTCATCTGGAAGAATCTACATTTTCACCCTGTGTGGCCCTATCTTGGTAAAACAAATGGGACTCTTATCATAAGCAGCTGATTTCTGCTGGAAAGTGCTTTGGATCTGCTGAAACTAAAATTTTGGGGGGATATCTTGAGTTGACTGGAGATAACTAGCTCTATTAAGAAAATTGGATATTGTAAGAAATTTTCAAGCAGACTGGCCTGCTGCTAAAATCAAAGCATATATGACAGGCTGGAGAGTCACTTCCAGGCAATGCCTGGAGTGGGGTATTAAAATGTGTCCCAGATGAATTAGGGTGTGACCTCAGAAGAAAGGGAGGTAACTGCCATCAGGTGTGCCAGATACCAAGGTAACTGGACAGAGATTAAACTGTCTGGGGGCATCTTCATGGAGCCCTCCTGAGGGTGGATCTTACAGATGCCACTGGCCAACCTTAGGCACTTAAAGGC
The DNA here is from genome assembly GCF_023159225.1 of Perognathus longimembris pacificus. NCBI lineage: Eukaryota > Metazoa > Chordata > Mammalia > Rodentia > Heteromyidae > Perognathus > Perognathus longimembris. The sequence goes on from NW_025960243.1 coordinate 27,524, forward strand.
ACTGGAATCAGGAGAAATCCACTCTAAAATAGTAACTCATGATAGTTGGCTCTGGTCTGGCTTTTTAGAAGCAGCAGTCCCCATCAGGCTGACCCTTGCCCACCTTTGTTTTCCCTAACAGCCTGTGGGTAGAGTCACAGTAAATTGCCTTGATGTAGCTGAGATAAACTAGATTCTACAAACCAGAGGAAGAGAAACTCTAGCAGCAAAGAAGCCCCAGAAACTGTAAAGAGGAAAGTTAGTATAGTAAGCCTTGGAGAATAAGAAAGGGATTTAAAAAGTCAAGTGTTACAGAATGTTCCAGTAAGTCACTGCTGGCGTGAGGGAGTAAAAGGTGGTGTGAGTAGGGATATGTTAAACTGTATAAAGAAAGACTTTAGAAAGAAAATTAGGGAAGCAAAAACATTTCCTTTAGATGAAACGGTTTTGGCATGCTAAAAGTAAGAATGACAATCCCTAGAAAGTTTGAGTGTGTAGCAAATGATATCAATATGTCTTAAAATTAGAGCTTATGAATAAAGTTGGTATATAATCAAATTGGCTATTGCCCCAGCCCGTGGGTTTCGTCAACAGGAGCCCGAGGGGGAATTGACCTGAATGAGAGACAAACCAGACACAAGGAGGGAGACCAAGACAGGATTCTGATCAAGGTCTCAAACTTTATTTTTGCAGGGCAGCTTATATAGTAATCAGCAAACGGTAACTCACATAGACAGCGTCATTAGGTTGCTAGGTTACAGAACTGTGGGATGTTCTTTCTCAGGACAGGGACTGGATAAGTTCACAAGGTTGTTGATTAAAGCTGGACCAGAGTTAGGCTTAACAGGCAAAGTTGTAAAAGTATCAAGTGTCCTTATCGGTTAAGTCTTAGAGTTTCTTTATTTACAACATGAAAGCCAGACCCAGGTGTCCCTATCAGCTAAGTTTTGTAGTTTCTTTAAGTTACATCCAGACAGCTATTTGGCTCCCGGCAGGCTATAATATAAATAGGTAAATAGGGCCAGAATTGGGGGTTCGATGTGAAACTTCTGTACCTGCATCTGTGGGGTTAAGGGACTTATGTGATGCCATCTAAATGTTAACCAGAAAGATCTCATATCTTTAACTGCTTGATTCCCTCGCTGAGATGGTTTTGTAGGTAAAGCCTGGATTTGTTCATGTGTGGCCTTAGGAACAGCAGGGTTGTTTGAGAGTTGGTTCACCAGGTCCCCCTGGTTTACAACCCTAATCTCCACTTTGTTGGGACCCCTTACCATTGTTCTGTTAATTTTGCTTTTTGGCCCTTGCATTCTTAATAGGCTAGTACAGTTCATGAAGATAGAATGTCTGTTGTACAAGCCTTAGTACTTACCCAACAGTATCACCAACTAAGGCAACAAGAGCCTGAGACCAGCCGAGAAACGGCTCTCCTGGTTGAATAAAAGATTTTATTCAGTTCAAAGAAAAAGGGGGAATGAAAGGTGTCCTCCAGCCAATATAGACCGCAAACATAGATTAGGCATGAACAGCCCCATTTTGTACCTCAACAATCTACAGAGCTGCAGCTGGAAAGAGCCAGAAACAAAATAGGATGCCTGTGGAGGGAGATACCAAATTGTTTATGGCTTGGAAAGATCGTAAAAGGGTCTTTAGGTCAGTTCTTGGCGCCGTTTATGGCTTGAGTACTGGAGAGATCGTAAAGGGGTCTTTAGGTCAGTTCCTGACCCCTTCCTGAACCCTGTTCCTTGCCTTATTCGGGCTGTCCAATCAGAATCCCGTAACTATGCCTTTAGCTTCTGTAAGCCCGCTTCTGCAACCCCATAAAAACCCTAGAAACCGAGCCCCGGGCGCGCCATCTCCCTGCGAGGACTTGGACGCCCGGGTACCCGTCCCATAATAAACCTCTTGCTTTTGCATCCATCGTGTGTCTCGCTGTTCCTTGGAGGGGTCTCTCCGATTGATCGACCTCCCCAACTCGGGGTCTTTCAAGGTAAACAGAAGACAGCATCAGGTAAGATGTTTCCTAATCATTTCTGGTTCACTGTCCTAGGTACTGAAGAGCTTGAAGAACTCTGAATTCCGACACACTTTGTAGAGAAAGCAGAAATAGGAGCAGCCTTTATTTTCTTTCATACTGCATTTTCTCCAAAGAGCATTTTGTGCAAATCTGTCCAGGTCCCACTTTATAAGAAGCATCCTAGTTATACTAGAGACCCTACTGTCAGAATGTGGTTAATTAGAGATGAGATTCTCATCGACTTTTCTGCCTGGAGTGGCTTCCAACCATGATCTTAAATCTCAGTGTCCTGAGTTCCTGGGATTACAGGTGTGAGCCCAAAGTGCTTCTTTTTTTTTTTTTTTTGCCAGTCCTGGGCCTTGGACTCAGGGCCTGAGCACTGTCCCTGGCTTCTTCCCGCTCAAGGCTAGCACTCTGCCACTTGAGCCACAGCGCCCCTTCTGGCCGTTTTCTGTATATGTGGTGCTGGGGAATCGAACCTAGGGCCTCGTGTATCCGAGGCAGGCACTCTTGCCACTAGGCTATATCCCCAGCCCCCCACAGTGCTTCTTAAACATTTGATGACCCTTGGTCATATGCTTCATTTTCTCCTTGAAACCATAAACTGCAGGTTACACTTAACAACACTGGTGAACACTCCTTTCCAATGCTCCCTACAGTGACACATGCATGATGTGCAGTCTTGGCAATTTTAAGACCTACAGAGAAGATTGTGTGTGAGTGTGCACACGCACATGCACGTGTGCTGCATGTACTCATGCTGTTCCTGGGACTTGAACTCACGGCCTGGGTACTGTCTCTGAGCGTTTGTGCGCAAGGCTAGTGCTCTACCAGTTGAACAAAGCTGCGTGCAGGTGGCTTTTGCCTTTAGTCCCAGCTTTTCAGGAGGCTGGGATCAGAGGATCATGGTTCGAAGCCGGCCCAGGCCAGGCAGAAAAGTCCATGAGATTCTTATCTCCAGTCAAACCACACAAATCTGCAAGTAGAGCTGCAGCCTTGAGCACAAACACTCAGGGTCAGCACCCAAGACGCTCACGGACTTGGCTGCCCGGGCTGGCCTTGCCCCGCAATTCTCAGAGCTCAGCCTCCTGAGTAGCTGGGACGGCGGGCGGGAGCCACCGGCGGCTGCTTCACTCATTGTAAACCAAAGTTACTCAAAGGGCACGGCCCGACTTCCCTCCACGGCCGGGCGCTGGGAGCTGCGGCGGGCGCCCGGGCCTACCCATCGGTGATATCGCGAGATTTCACACGAGAGGCCGGAGAGGCGGGAATCGGCGGTGGGGAAATCGCTGAGTCACCGCGGGCTTCCTGGGCCGGGGCCAGGGCTGCGCGTGGCGGTCGCCGGGAGAGGCGCTGGGCCCGGCCCGCGGGGCGAGGCGCGGGCGGGAGGAAAGGTAAACAGTCACGCCGCCCTCCCCGCTTCCCTCCGGCGGGGTGACCCGGGCTCCCTCCCGGCCCCTCCCCGTCCTGGAGGTGGGGGCGTCGGGACGCCGGGCGCCGCCCAGCTCCCGCCCAGCTCCCGCCGCAGTGCGGGGCCGGGGCCGCCGAGGCCCGGGCGGCGCGGCCTTCCGCCTCGGGCGGAGACCTGAGGGGAGTGCTCCGCGCCCGGCCCTCCGGGCCTGCGGTCCCGGGTCGCCCGTGGTCGCCCTGTAGCCGGCGGGGGGCCGAGGGCGGAGCGGGGCCGAGGGAAAGCCCGGCCCCGGAGGGCGCCGTGGAGGCCGCGGCCAGGTCCTTCCGGGAGGGTCGCCGGCGGGGGCCCCAGGCCGGTCCCGGCTCTGCGACTAAGGAGAAGTGGACCAGATTTGGGAGAGAGAGACTGAGTGGCTGTGGTGCCGGATGCCTGTAATTTAGGACTTGGGAGGTTGAAGGGTGGAGGGGCAGAGACTAGTTCACAAAACCGAACAGGAAGGGAAGTGGGGGCTCACCCCTGTGATCCCGCCTGCTGTGGTGCTGAGATCTGAGGGTCACAGTTGGAAGGCAGCCCGGGGCAGAAAAGTCCATCTGACACCTCCAGTGAACTACCAGAAATCTGAAAGCAGAGCTGTGGATTAACTGATAGAACATCATCCTTGAGTCCCGCCCCCCCCCCCCCCAAAAGAAATACAAAAAAGCCCAGGCCTTACATTCAAGCACAAGGACAGGCGTGTGCACACACACACAATGAAATAACTATGCAGTCACACACTGTGAAACTAAAGGATGATAGTAAGGGGAGGAATACGAAGGTGCAATGCCTATGTGCTTTTGGTCATATAAAATGATAGTATCAAAATTAAAAATCACATGAAGCCCTGGGTTCGATTCCTCAGCACCACATATATAGAAAAATCCAGAAGGGGCACTGTGGCTCAAGTGGTAGAGTGCTCTAGCCTTGATCAAAAAGGAGCCAGGGACAGTGCTCAGGCCCTGAGTCCAAGGCCCAGGACTGGCAAAACAAAACAAAATTAAAAATAAACTAAAAGGAGAGTCCTGCTGAGAACTGAAAGGATCTTTCCCGGCCATCCCAGAGGACCATGTGGAGATAATCACAGACAGGAGAAAAAGGTTCCTAAGAAGGTTTATTAGTGGGGCTATAGTTCCCACGGGAGAGAGAGCTATGTGGCAGTCTGCACCTTATGCAGGTGGCAGCTTCTCTCTCTGGGGATAAAGGGGAAGTAGGTAGGTAGTGAGTAGGAGTGGCTCCTTAGGTATAGGTGGATCTGGGGGCTAGTGGGAGGAGCTGAGGCCCTGAGGCTAGGGAAATGCTAACAAGGACAAAATGGAGTCTACAGTACTCCTTTTCTGTAACAGTTCTCCAAGGGTATTGCTTCAAAATTACTTGTATTAAAACCCAGTCTCTGTTTTTTTTGAGAGAGAGAGTGAGAGAGAGAGAGAGAGAGAGAGAGAGAGAGAGAGTGTGTGTGTGTGTGTGTGTGTGTGTGTGTGTGGTCGCTCCTTAACTTAGGAATTGTGTTTGTCCCTGAACATTTTTGCTCAAGGTTAGTACTCTCCCACTTGAGCTACAGTTCTACATTTAAGTTGATAAGTCTTATTTTCCTGCATAGCCTGGCTTCAAACCACGATCTTCAGATCTCAGCCTTCTGAATAGCTAGGAGTATAGGTGTGGGCCACTGGTTACAAGCTGTGTCTCCTTGCTTTCTGATTACTGCTCTTATATTTGTGTTGAGAAGCTGTGGACTGACAGGACAGGACATCTGGTAAAGAAAGTATTGTAAAACTTTACTCGAGTCTGAGGCTGGCCAGTGTGTAGAGAAGACAGCATAAGGTAAACAGAAGACAGCATCAGGTAAGATGTTTCCTAATCATTTCTGGTTCACTGTCCTAGGCACTGAAGAGCTTGAAGAACTCTGAATTCCGACACACTTTGTAGAGAAAGCAGAAATAGGAGCAGCCTTTATTTTCTTTCATACTGCATTTTCTCCAAAGAGCATTTTGTGCAAATCTGTCCAGGTCCCACTTTATAAGAAGCATCCTAGTTATACTAGAGACCCTACTGTCAGAATGTGGTTAATTAGAGATGAGATTCTCATCGACTTTTCTGCCTGGAGTGGCTTCCAACCATGATCCTTAAATCTCAGTGTCCTGAGTTCCTGGGATTACAGGTGTGAGCCCAAAGTGCTTCTTTTTTTTTTTTTTTTGCCAGTCCTGGCCTTGGACTCAGGGCCTGAGCACTGTCCCTGGCTTCTTCCCGCTCAAGGCTAGCACTCTGCCACTTGAGCCACAGCGCCCCTTCTGGCCGTTTTCTGTATATGTGGTGCTGGGGAATCGAACCTAGGGCCTCGTGTATCCGAGGCAGGCACTCTTGCCACTAGGCTATATCCCCAGCCCCCCACAGTGCTTCTTAAACATTTGATGACCCTTGGTCATATGCTTCATTTTCTCCTTGAAACCATAAACTGCAGCTTACACTTAACAACACTGGTGAACACTCCTTTCCAATGCTCCCTACAGTGACACATGCATGATGGTGCAGTCTTGGCAATTTTAAGACCTACAGAGAAGATTGTGTGTGAGTGTGCACACGCACATGCACGTGTGCTGCATGTACTCATGCTGTTCCTGGGACTTGAACTCACGGCCTGGGTACTGTCTCTGAGCGTTTGTGCGCAAGGCTAGTGCTCTACCAGTTGAACAAAGCTGCGTGCAGGTGGCTTTTGCCTTTAGTCCCAGCTTTTCAGGAGGCTGGGATCAGAGGATCATGGTTCGAAGCCGGCCCAGGCCAGGCAGAAAAGTCCATGAGATTCTTATCTCCAGTCAACCACACAAATCTGCAAGTAGAGCTGCAGCCTTGAGCACAAACACTCAGGGTCAGCACCCAAGACGCTCACGGACTTGGCTGCCCGGGCTGGCCTTGCCCCGCAATTCTCAGAGCTCAGCCTCCTGAGTAGCTGGGACGGCGGGCGGGAGCCACCGGCGGCTGCTTCACTCATTGTAAACCAAAGTTACTCAAAGGGCACGGCCCGACTTCCCTCCACGGCCGGGCGCTGGAGCTGCGGCGGGCGCCGGGCCTACCCATCGGTGATATCGCGAGATTTCACACGAGAGGCCGGAGAGGCGGGAATCGGCGGTGGGGAAATCGCTGAGTCACCGCGGGCTTCCTGGGCCGGGGCCAGGGCTGCGCGTGGCGGTCGCCGGGAGAGGCGCTGGGCCCGGCCCGCGGGGCGAGGCGCGGGCGGGAGGAAAGGTAAACAGTCACGCCGCCCTCCCCGCTTCCTCCGGCGGGGTGACCCGGGCTCCCTCCCGGCCCCTCCCCGTCCTGGAGGTGGGGGCGTCGGGACGCCGGGCGCCGCCCAGCTCCCGCCCAGCTCCCGCCGCAGTGCGGGGCCGGGGCCGCCGAGGCCCGGGCGGCGCGGCCTTCCGCCTCGGGCGGAGACCTGAGGGGAGTGCTCCGCGCCCGGCCCTCCGGGCCTGCGGTCCCGGGTCGCCCGTGGTCGCCCTGTAGCCGGCGGGGGGCCGAGGGCGGAGCGGGGCCGAGGGAAAGCCCGGCCCCGGAGGGCGCCGTGGAGGCCGCGGCCAGGTCCTTCCGGGAGGGTCGCCGGCGGGGGCCCCAGGCCGGTCCCGGCTCTGCGACTAAGGAGAAGTGGACCAGATTTGGGAGAGAGAGACTGAGTGGCTGTGGTGCCGGATGCCTGTAATTTAGGACTTGGGAGGTTGAAGGGTGGAGGGGCAGAGACTAGTTCACAAAACCGAACAGGAAGGGAAGTGGGGGCTCACCCCTGTGATCCCGCCTGCTGTGGTGCTGAGATCTGAGGGTCACAGTTGGAAGGCAGCCCGGGGCAGAAAAGTCCATCTGACACCTCCAGTGAACTACCAGAAATCTGAAAGCAGAGCTGTGGATTAACTGATAGAACATCATCCTTGAGTCCCGCCCCCCCCCCCCAAAAGAAATACAAAAAAGCCCAGGCCTTACATTCAAGCACAAGGACAGGCGTGTGCACACACACACAATGAAATAACTATGCAGTCACACACTGTGAAACTAAAGGATGATAGTAAGGGGAGGAATACGAAGGTGCAATGCCTATGTGCTTTTGGTCATATAAAATGATAGTATCAAAATTAAAAATCACATGAAGCCCTGGGTTCGATTCCTCAGCACCACATATATAGAAAAATCCAGAAGGGGCACTGTGGCTCAAGTGGTAGAGTGCTCTAGCCTTGATCAAAAAGGAGCCAGGGACAGTGCTCAGGCCCTGAGTCCAAGGCCCAGGACTGGCAAAACAAAACAAAATTAAAAATAAACTAAAAGGAGAGTCCTGCTGAGAACTGAAAGGATCTTTCCCGGCCATCCCAGAGGACCATGTGGAGATAATCACAGACAGGAGAAAAAGGTTCCTAAGAAGGTTTATTAGTGGGGCTATAGTTCCCACGGGAGAGAGAGCTATGTGCAGTCTGGCACCTTATGCAGGTGGCAGCTTCTCTCTCTGGGGATAAAGGGGAAGTAGGTAGGTAGTGAGTAGGAGTGGCTCCTTAGGTATAGGTGGATCTGGGGGCTAGTGGGAGGAGCTGAGGCCCTGAGGCTAGGGAAATGCTAACAAGGACAAAATGGAGTCTACAGTACTCCTTTTCTGTAACAGTTCTCCAAGGGTATTGCTTCAAAATTACTTGTATTAAAACCCAGTCTCTGTTTTTTTTTGAGAGAGAGAGTGAGAGAGAGAGAGAGAGAGAGAGAGAGAGTGTGTGTGTGTGTGTGTGTGTGTGTGTGTGTTGGTGGATCCTTAACTTAGGAATTGTGTTTTGTCCCTGAACATTTTTGCTCAAGGTTAGTACTCTCCCACTTGAGCTACAGTTCTACATTTAAGTTGATAAGTCTTATTTTCCTGCATAGCCTGGCTTCAAACCACGATCTTCAGATCTCAGCCTTCTGAATAGCTAGGAGTATAGGTGTGGGCCACTGGTTACAAGCTGTGTCTCCTTGCTTTCTGATTACTGCTCTTACATTTGTGTTGAGAAGCTGTGGACTGACAGGACAGGACATCTGGTAAAGAAAGTATTGTAAAACTTTACTCGAGTCTGAGTCTGGCCAGTGTGTACAGAAGACAGCATAAGGTGTACAGAAGACAGCATAAGGTAAACAGAAGACAGCATCAGGTAAGATGTTTCCTATCATTTCTGGTTCACTGTCCTAGGTACTGAAGAGCTTGAAGAACTCTGAATTCCGACACACTTTGTAGAGAAAGCAGAAATAGGAGCAGCCTTTATTTTCTTTCATACTGCATTTTCTCCAAAGAGCATTTTGTGCAAATCTGTCCAGGTCCCACTTATAAGAAGCATCCTAGTTATACTAGAGACCCTACTGTCAGAATGTGGTTAATTAGAGATGAGATTCTCATCGACTTTTCTGCCTGGAGTGGCTTCCAACCATGATCCTTAAATCTCAGTGTCCTGAGTTCCTGGGATTACAGGTGTGAGCCCAAAGTGCTTCTTTTTTTTTTTTTTTTTTTTTTTTTTTGCCAGTCCTGGGCCTTGGACTCAGGGCCTGAGCACTGTCCCTGGCTTCTTCCCGCTCAAGGCTAGCACTCTGCCACTTGAGCCACAGCGCCCCTTCTGGCCGTTTTCTGTATATGTGGTGCTGGGGAATCGAACCTAGGGCCTCGTGTATCCGAGGCAGGCACTCTTGCCACTAGGCTATATCCCAGCCCCCCACAGTGCTTCTTAAACATTTGATGACCCTTGGTCATATGCTTCATTTTCTCCTTGAAACCATAAACTGCAGGTTACACTTAACAACACTGGTGAACACTCCTTTCCAATGCTCCCTACAGTGACACATGCATGATGGTGCAGTCTTGGCAATTTAAGACCTACAGAGAAGATTGTGTGTGAGTGTGCACACGCACATGCACGTGTGCTGCATGTACTCATGCTGTTCCTGGGACTTGAACTCACGGCCTGGGTACTGTCTCTGAGCGTTTGTGCGCAAGGCTAGTGCTCTACCAGTTGAACAAAGCTGCGTGCAGGTGGCTTTTGCCTTTAGTCCCAGCTTTTCAGGAGGCTGGGATCAGAGGATCATGGTTCGAAGCCGGCCCAGGCCAGGCAGAAAAGTCCATGAGATTCTTATCTCCAGTCAACCACACAAATCTGCAAGTAGAGCTGCAGCCTTGAGCACAAACACTCAGGGTCAGCACCCAAGACGCTCACGGACTTGGCTGCCCGGGCTGGCCTTGCCCCGCAATTCTCAGAGCTCAGCCTCCTGAGTAGCTGGGACGGCGGGCGGGAGCCACCGGCGGCTGCTTCACTCATTGTAAACCAAAGTTACTCAAAGGGCACGGCCCGACTTCCCTCCACGGCCGGGCGCTGGGAGCTGCGGCGGGCGCCGGGCCTACCCATCGGTGATATCGCGAGATTTCACACGAGAGGCCGGAGAGGCGGGAATCGGCGGTGGGGAAATCGCTGAGTCACCGCGGGCTTCCTGGGCCGGGGCCAGGGCTGCGCGTGGCGGTCGCCGGGAGAGGCGCTGGGCCCGGCCCGCGGGGCGAGGCGCGGGCGGGAGGAAAGGTAAACAGTCACGCCGCCCTCCCCGCTTCCCTCCGGCGGGGTGACCCGGGCTCCCTCCCGGCCCCTCCCCGTCCTGGAGGTGGGGGCGTCGGGACGCCGGGCGCCGCCCAGCTCCCGCCCAGCTCCCGCCGCAGTGCGGGGCCGGGGCCGCCGAGGCCCGGGCGGCGCGGCCTTCCGCCTCGGGCGGAGACCTGAGGGGAGTGCTCCGCGCCCGGCCCTCCGGGCCTGCGGTCCCGGGTCGCCCGTGGTCGCCCTGTAGCCGGCGGGGGGCCGAGGGCGGAGCGGGGCCGAGGGAAAGCCCGGCCCCGGAGGGCGCCGTGGAGGCCGCGGCCAGGTCCTTCCGGGAGGGTCGCCGGCGGGGGCCCCAGGCCGGTCCCGGCTCTGCGACTAAGGAGAAGTGGACCAGATTTGGGAGAGAGAGACTGAGTGGCTGTGGTGCCGGATGCCTGTAATTTAGGACTTGGGAGGTTGAAGGGTGGAGGGGCAGAGACTAGTTCACAAAACCGAACAGGAAGGGAAGTGGGGGCTCACCCCTGTGATCCCGCCTGCTGTGGTGCTGAGATCTGAGGGTCACAGTTGGAAGGCAGCCCGGGGCAGAAAAGTCCATCTGACACCTCCAGTGAACTACCAGAAATCTGAAAGCAGAGCTGTGGATTAACTGATAGAACATCATCCTTGAGTCCCGCCCCCCCCCCAAAAGAAATACAAAAAAGCCCAGGCCTTACATTCAAGCACAAGGACAGGCGTGTGCACACACACACAATGAATAACTATGCAGTCACACACTGTGAAACTAAAGGATGATAGTAAGGGGAGGAATACGAAGGTGCAATGCCTATGTGCTTTTGGTCATATAAAATGATAGTATCAAAATTAAAAATCACATGAAGCCCTGGGTTCGATTCCTCAGCACCACATATATAGAAAAATCCAGAAGGGGCACTGTGGCTCAAGTGGTAGAGTGCTCTAGCCTTGATCAAAAAGGAGCCAGGGACAGTGCTCAGGCCCTGAGTCCAAGGCCCAGGACTGGCAAAACAAAACAAAATTAAAAATAAACTAAAAGGAGAGTCCTGCTGAGAACTGAAAGGATCTTTCCCCGGCATCCAGAGGACCATGTGGAGATAATCACAGACAGGAGAAAAAGGTTCATAAGAAGGTTTATTAGTGGGGCTATAGTTCCCACGGGAGAGAGAGCTATGTGGCAGTCTGCACCTTATGCAGGTGCAGCTTCTCTCTCTGGGGATAAAGAGGAAGTAGGTAGGTAGTGAGTAGGAGTGGGCTCCTTAGGTATAGGTGGATCTGGGGGCTAGTGGGAGGAGCTGAGGCCCTGAGGCTAGGAAATGCTAACAAGGACAAAATGGAGTCTACAGTACTCCTTTTCTGTAACAGTTCTCCAAGGGTATTGCTTCAAAATTACTTGTATTAAAACCCAGTCTCTGTTTTTTTTTTGAGAGAGAGAGAGAGAGAGTGTGTGTGTGTGTGTTGGTGGATCCTTACTTAGGAATTGTGTTTTGTCCTGAACATTTTTGCTCAAGGTTAGTACTCTCCCACTTGAGCTACAGTTCTACATTTAAGTTGATAAGTCTTATTTTCCTGCATAGCCTGGCTTCAAACCACGATCTTCAGATCTCAGCCTTCTGAATAGCTAGGAGTATAGGTGTGGGCCACTGGTTACAAGCTGTGTCTACCTTGCTTTCTGATTACTGCTCTTACATTTGTGGGAGAAGCTGTGGACTGACAGGACAGGACATCTGGTAAAGAAAGGTATTGTAAAACTTTACTCGAGTCTGAGTCTGGGCCAGTGTGTACAGAAGACAGCATAAGGTGTACAGAAGACAGCATAAGGTAAACAGAAGACAGCATCAGGTAGATGTTTCCTAATCATTTCTGGTTCACTGTCCTAGGTACTGAAGAGCTTGAAGAACTCTGAATTCCGACACACTTTGTAGAGAAAGCAGAAATAGGAGCAGCCTTTATTTTCTTTCATACTGCATTTTCTCCAAAGAGCATTTTGTGCAAATCTGTCCAGGTCCCACTTTATAAGAAGCATCCTAGTTATACTAGAGACCCTACTGTCAGAATGTGGTTAATTAGAGATGAGATTCTCATCGACTTTCTGCCTGGAGTGGCTTCCAACCATGATCCTTAAATCTCAGTGTCCTGAGTTCCTGGGATTACAGGTGTGAGCCCAAAGTGCTTCTTTTTTTTTTTTTTTTTTTTTTGCCAGTCCTGGGCCTTGGGACTCAGGGCCTGAGCACTGTCCCTGGCTTCTTCCCGCTCAAGGCTAGCACTCTGCCACTTGAGCCACAGCGCCCCTTCTGGCCGTTTTCTGTATGTGGTGCTGGGGAATCGAACCTAGGGCCTCGTGTATCCGAGGCAGGCACTCTTGCCACTAGGCTATATCCCCAGCCCCCCACAGTGCTTCTTAAACATTTGATGACCCTTGGTCATATGCTTCATTTTCTCCTTGAAACCATAAACTGCAGGTTACACTTAACAACACTGGTGAACACTCCTTTCCAATGCTCCCTACAGTGACACATGCATGATGGTGCAGTCTTGGCAATTTTAAGACCTACAGAGAAGATTGTGTGTGAGTGTGCACACGCACATGCACGTGTGCTGCATGTACTCATGCTGTTCCTGGGACTTGAACTCACGGCCTGGGTACTGTCTCTGAGCGTTTGTGCGCAAGGCTAGTGCTCTACCAGTTGAACAAAGCTGCGTGCAGGTGGCTTTTGCCTTTAGTCCCAGCTTTTCAGGAGGCTGGGATCAGAGGATCATGGTTCGAAGCCGGCCCAGGCCAGGCAGAAAAGTCCATGAGATTCTTATCTCCAGTCAACCACACAAATCTGCAAGTAGAGCTGCAGCCTTGAGCACAAACACTCAGGGTCAGCACCCAAGACGCTCACGGACTTGGCTGCCCGGGCTGGCCTTGCCCCGCAATTCTCAGAGCTCAGCCTCCTGAGTAGCTGGGACGGCGGGCGGGAGCCACCGGCGGCTGCTTCACTCATTGTAAACCAAAGTTACTCAAAGGGCACGGCCCGACTTCCCTCCACGGCCGGGCGCTGGGAGCTGCGGCGGGCGCCGGGCCTACCCATCGGTGATATCGCGAGATTTCACACGAGAGGCCGGAGAGGCGGGAATCGGCGGTGGGGAAATCGCTGAGTCACCGCGGGCTTCCTGGGCCGGGGCCAGGGCTGCGCGTGGCGGTCGCCGGGAGAGGCGCTGGGCCCGGCCCGCGGGGCGAGGCGCGGGCGGGAGGAAAGGTAAACAGTCACGCCGCCCTCCCCGCTTCCCTCCGGCGGGGTGACCCGGGCTCCCTCCCGGCCCCTCCCCGTCCTGGAGGTGGGGGCGTCGGGACGCCGGGCGCCGCCCAGCTCCCGCCCAGCTCCCGCGCAGTGCGGGGCCGGGGCCGCCGAGGCCCGGGCGGCGCGGCCTTCCGCCTCGGGCGGAGACCTGAGGGGAGTGCTCCGCGCCCGGCCCTCCGGGCCTGCGGTCCCGGGTCGACCGTGGTCGCCCTGTAGCCGGCGGGGGGCCGAGGGCGGAGCGGGGCCGAGGGAAAGCCCGGGCCCCGGAGGGCGCCGTGGAGGCCGCGGCCAGGTCCTTCCGGGAGGGTCGCCGGCGGGGGCCCCAGGCCGGTCCCGGCTCTGCGACTAAGGAGAAGTGGACCAGATTTGGGAGAGAGAGACTGAGTGGCTGTGGTGCCGGATGCCTGTAATTTAGGACTTGGGAGGTTGAAGGGTGGAGGGGCAGAGACTAGTTCACAAAACCGAACAGGAAGGGAAGTGGGGGCTCACCCCTGTGATCCCGCCTGCTGTGGTGCTGAGATCTGAGGGTCACAGTTGGAAGGCAGCCCGGGGCAGAAAAGTCCATCTGACACCTCCAGTGAACTACCAGAAATCTGAAAGCAGAGCTGTGATTAACTGATAGAACATCATCCTTGAGTCCCGCCCCCCCCCCCCCCAAAAGAAATACAAAAAAGCCCAGGCCTTACATTCAAGCACAAGGACAGGCGTGTGCACACACACACAATGAAATAACTATGCAGTCACACACTGTGAAACTAAAGGATGATAGTAAGGGGAGGAATACGAAGGTGCAATGCCTATGTGCTTTTGGTCATATAAAATGATAGTATCAAAATTAAAAATCACATGAAGCCCTGGGTTCGATTCCTCAGCACCACATATATAGAAAAATCCAGAAGGGGCCACTGTGGCTCAAGTGGTAGAGTGCTCTAGCCTGATCAAAAAGGAGCCAGGGACAGTGCTCAGGCCCTGAGTCCAAGGCCCAGGACTGGCAAAACAAAACAAAATTAAAAATAAACTAAAAGGAGAGTCCTGCTGAGAACTGAAAGGATCTTTCCCGGCCATCCCAGAGGACCATGTGGAGATAATCACAGACAGGAGAAAAAGGTTCCTAAGAAGGTTTATTAGTGGGGCTATAGTTCCCACGGGAGAGAGAGCTATGTGGCAGTCTGCACCTTATGCAGGTGGCAGCTTCTCTCTCTGGGGATAAAGGGGAAGTAGGTAGGTAGTGAGTAGGAGTGGCTCCTTAGGTATAGGTGGATCTGGGGGCTAGTGGAGGAGCTGAGGCCCTGAGGCTAGGGAAATGCTAACAAGGACAAAATGGAGTCTACAGTACTCCTTTTCTGTAACAGTTCTCCAAGGGTATTGCTTCAAAATTACTTGTATTAAAACCCAGTCTCTGTTTTTTTTTGAGAGAGAGAGTGAGAGAGAGAGAGAGAGAGAGAGAGAGAGGAGAGTGTGTGTGTGTGTGTGTGTGTGTGTGTGTGTTGGTCGATCCTTAACTTAGGAATTGTGTTTTGTCCTGAACATTTTTGCTCAGGTTAGTACTCTCCCACTTGAGCTACAGTTCTACATTTAAGTTGATAAGTCTTATTTTCCTGCATAGCCTGGCTTCAAACCACGATCTTCAGATCTCAGCCTTCTGAATAGCTAGGAGTATAGGTGTGGGCCACTGGTTACAAGCTGTGTCTCCTTGCTTTCTGATTACTGCTCTTATATTTGTGTTGAGAAGCTGTGGACTGACAGGACAGGACATCTGGTAAAGAAAGTATTGTAAAACTTTACTCGAGTCTGAGTCTGGCCAGTGTGTACAGAAGACAGCATAAGGTAAACAGAAGACAGCATCAGGTAAGATGTTTCCTAATCATTTCTGGTTCACTGTCCTAGGCACTGAAGAGCTTGAAGAACTCTGAATTCCGACACACTTTGTAGAGAAAGCAGAAATAGGAGCAGCCTTTATTTTCTTTCATACTGCATTTTCTCCAAAGAGCATTTTGTGCAAATCTGTCCAGGTCCCACTTTATAAGAAGCATCCTAGTTATACTAGAGACCCTACTGTCAGAATGTGGTTAATTAGAGATGAGATTCTCATCGACTTTTCTGCCTGGAGTGGCTTCCAACCATGATCCTTAAATCTCAGTGTCCTGAGTTCCTGGGATTACAGGTGTGAGCCCAAAGTGCTTCTTTTTTTTTTTTTTTGCCAGTCCTGGGCCTTGGACTCAGGGCCTGAGCACTGTCCCTGGCTTCTTCCCGCTCAAGGCTAGCACTCTGCCACTTGAGCCACAGCGCCCCTTCTGGCCGTTTTCTGTATATGTGGTGCTGGGGAATCGAACCTAGGGCCTCGTGTATCCGAGGCAGGCACTCTTGCCACTAGGCTATATCCCCAGCCCCCCACAGTGCTTCTTAAACATTTGATGACCCTTGGTCATATGCTTCATTTTCTCCTTGAAACCATAAACTGCAGCTTACACTTAACAACACTGGTGAACACTCCTTTCCAATGCTCCCTACAGTGACACATGCATGATGGTGCAGTCTTGGCAATTTTAAGACCTACAGAGAAGATTGTGTGTGAGTGTGCACACGCACATGCACGTGTGCTGCATGTACTCATGCTGTTCCTGGACTTGAACTCACGGCCTGGGTACTGTCTCTGAGCGTTTGTGCGCAAGGCTAGTGCTCTACCAGTTGAACAAAGCTGCGTGCAGGTGGCTTTTGCCTTTAGTCCCAGCTTTTCAGGAGGCTGGGATCAGAGGATCATGGTTCGAAGCCGGCCCAGGCCAGGCAGAAAAGTCCATGAGATTCTTATCTCCAGTCAACCACACAAATCTGCAAGTAGAGCTGCAGCCTTGAGCACAAACACTCAGGGTCAGCACCCAAGACGCTCACGGACTTGGCTGCCCGGGCTGGCCTTGCCCCGCAATTCTCAGAGCTCAGCCTCCTGAGTAGCTGGGACGGCGGGCGGGAGCCACCGGCGGCTGCTTCACTCATTGTAAACCAAAGTTACTCAAAGGGCACGGCCCGACTTCCCTCCACGGCCGGGCGCTGGGAGCTGCGGCGGGCGCCGGGCCTACCCATCGGTGATATCGCGAGATTTCACACGAGAGGCCGGAGAGGCGGGAATCGGCGGTGGGGAAATCGCTGAGTCACCGCGGGCTTCCTGGGCCGGGGCCAGGGCTGCGCGTGGCGGTCGCCGGGAGAGGCGCTGGGCCCGGCCCGCGGGGCGAGGCGCGGGCGGGAGGAAAGGTAAACAGTCACGCCGCCCTCCCCGCTTCCCTCCGGCGGGGTGACCCGGGCTCCCTCCCGGCCCCTCCCCGTCCTGGAGGTGGGGGCGTCGGGACGCCGGGCGCCGCCCAGCTCCCGCCCAGCTCCCGCCGCAGTGCGGGGCCGGGGCCGCCGAGGCCCGGGCGGCGCGGCCTTCCGCCTCGGGCGGAGACCTGAGGGGAGTGCTCCGCGCCCGGCCCTCCGGGCCTGCGGTCCCGGGTCGCCCGTGGTCGCCCTGTAGCCGGCGGGGGGCCGAGGGCGGAGCGGGGCCGAGGGAAAGCCCGGCCCCGGAGGGCGCCGTGGAGGCCGCGGCCAGGTCCTTCCGGGAGGGTCGCCGGCGGGGGCCCCAGGCCGGTCCCGCTCTGCGACTAAGGAGAAGTGGACCAGATTTGGGAGAGAGAGACTGAGTGGCTGTGGTGCCGGATGCCTGTAATTTAGGACTTGGGAGGTTGAAGGGTGGAGGGGCAGAGACTAGTTCACAAAACCGAACAGGAAGGGAAGTGGGGGCTCACCCTGTGATCCCGCCTGCTGTGGTGCTGAGATCTGAGGGTCACAGTTGGAAGGCAGCCCGGGGCAGAAAAGTCCATCTGACACCTCCAGTGAACTACCAGAAATCTGAAAGCAGAGCTGTGGATTAACTGATAGAACATCATCCTTGAGTCCCGCCCCCCCCCCCCCAAAAGAAATACAAAAAAGCCCAGGCCTTACATTCAAGCACAAGGACAGGCGTGTGCACACACACACAATGAAATAACTATGCA